>NW_028317822.1:1115000-1335000 GCF_062004578.1 Staurois parvus | reverse complement strand
AATGAAAAATGTGCAAGGTATAGTGCTATAATATTAGGGCAGTGGTAACTGGAAGGAATATCATTTGTGACATTACCAATTTAAAATGTACTAAACATGAGTAATTAATCAGCTTTGAAGTGAGTATTGTGGAGCACCAATTACAAAAGTTCATAAAACTTATGAAGTTTAAGTCAAAATGTTTGATCAAAAGAAGCCAACGTGTTTCAGGGGAAATGATGTCCCCCCTTCCTCAAGGCTGGAGCTGTGGATGCAATAAGGAAACCTATAATGATGCTGGATCTGAGCTGTTAGATCAGATACCTTGCAAGGCAATAGGTTTCCTAATTGAATCTCATTGTTTAATTGAATCCACAACTCCAGCCCTGAGGGGAAGGGGGCGGCATTTTCCTGAAATGCATTGGATTCACTTAATTATGATTTGGACTTAAACTCCATAAATGTCATGAACATTTGTACTTGAAATGCCTCGACACTCATTCCAAAACTGGATACCTACAGTACATCTTCTTTTGAGATCATCAGAGAGGCAGCAGCTTAAAACTGAGACAAGATATGGTTCGCATTGCTCATTCACTGTCTGTCAGCCACTTTTAAGGAGTTTGAACTTTGTGTTAGGAATGGACTTGCCAGTGGTGGTGGGACTCACCTGCCTTGTGGGCTGCAGTACCAGGGCTGGCCAGCGGGTGCTCTCAGCAACAAGAGGCTCATTCCTGCAATGAGCCATCACCTGAGGCTGATTACAGCAGGTGTAATTAAGGAATGGCCAGGCCTGTGATCAGGGCCTTGGTGTATGTTTCCCATGAGCCCCTGTACCTGCATCCTGTCTGCTTCAATCCTGACTCTGCATGAACTCTGCCTGTCCTGACCTCGGCTATTCCTGACTACGCTTCCGCCTGCTTCTTGTACCTTGCCTGCCCGTTTGCTACCGACCCGGCCTGCCCGACTATGTTTAGTATTGTTCTTATTGTTATCTGTTGGAGGTTTGGTTGCACTGTGTTTATGTTTAGTCTTAAACTGCGTTTATGTATTGTTTAGTCTTTAATAAATTGTATTGTTTATACTATACCTGGAGCCTGTGTTTCCCTGTGTCAGTCCACACATTTCTGGTCATACCCGGATCCCTAACACTTTGGGTTAAACTCATAAGTACCAATATCACAATTATATTGGTCCAGTGCTGCCACACACAAACTGACCATGAGTAAATAATGGATATTCTACTCCAGTAAAGAATAGTACTCCAAAATTAGGGAGGTGGTATCACATGGGGGCATACCCTAGTGACATTGGTGCCCTACAAGAAAAGTAATAAATGTCCATTTTAGAGTAGCACCAAAAAAGAAAGGATACGAAGTCCCTATTAGGGCACTGTTGTCACGCAGGGTGTATTGTCTCCCCATAATCCACCTTGGACTTAAAAGCAGGGTCAACTTTGGATTCCAAAGAATGACCAGAGAGCATGTGGGCTTTTTGTTGGGGGGGGGCACTGCATAATCTATCACTTGGAATAGAAAGAATACTACCAATCCAACTGAATGGTGGTCTGGTGAAGTGAATAATAAGGTTCATCTCACCTCCCATCACTTGGGAAGCCAACAGAGGCTGTTCCACTATTCCCTGATATCTACTGAAAAAAGACCCTTTATAGATTGTCCATGGCAGCCTTAGCTCTTATCCTGTAAAATAACTGAAAAATTAGACCTGATATTTGATGAAATGCTATAGGTTTCAACTCCAATTTTCTTTACCCCAGTTTCTCTAAAGCAGCCAGATAGAGAATGGATTAATTTACCCATTAATACGGGATAATAGCACATGTTAAAGCCTGAGAAATGGAATCCCAAGTAGACAATTTCTGCAGGGCAAAAACTTGGTCTCCATGCTAACCTGCAGCTGTCAGACTGTCACAGAGTCATCATCAGGTCCAGACGAGAGGAAACCTAAACCCCAGGGCTCCGTGTTACCACTGTGGTTCCAATATTGCCTTATTGATTTACTGCAAGCCTGCATGGCTGAGTAGGAACCGGTCACTTGTGAAAAATGTATTGATTAAACATTACCAAGAATGGATCGCCACCACTGTGTTCTTTACCGGATGCTACTTTCAATTATTTCTCCATCCTTAGATGGCATCATTAACACATCGCTGATGAGGAAGAATACAATTGTCTTGATCTATCAATTAGAACATTATTAGGAGCTTGTTTTATCAATAACCTTCGTGCTCTGTCCAGCTTTTCCCATAGTTAATTATTCAACGCTTGGTTTATATGGACAAACCAGACCGTCTGATCATTTGTCTAAATTGCTAATTGATCATGGATGAGGTCATTAGGCTTAATGAAGGAGCATGTGATCAATGAAAGTGAATGCAGAAAGGACTTGTAAAAAACCCCCTTGACAAGGCACTGCTGTTTGGTAGCTCCAGCTTACAAAATATATAAAGATGTGGCTACAGGTTCATTTTGGAGCCCATCTCTAGTCAAATGTAAACCATCCCCACTCCCTTTAATCCCTTCCACCCAGTGGTAATTTGTTTTTTTTTAAATCTCTCTAATGACTTATTTTACTTACCTGACATGTGATTTACTGTGGCACCTTTTTTCGAACGTGGGAATCAGTGACCCACTGCTGCAGTGAGGACCCATTGGCCCCAGGGTTTATTGCCACCCCTCATCTTGATGTCATCACACTGTCACCATAGTCTTCAGGACCGTGAGGAGTCCACCGATGGCCAAGAAATAGGAAGCATCCATGTTCTCATGGAGGACATGTAGAAGGACACACCACTCTTCAGGGCACAAAGCACACAGGTCTGATTTAAGGTTAGTGTAAAGCTAGCTATACACTAGTAGTTTTTGTGCATTAAATGACTGGATGAACGTCATTCAAAAGTACTTCAAAATTTAATTTGCTTCTAAAATTTAATTTTGAGATGAATGGAATTTCCTGAACAAAACCACATTAACTGTTATAAATTCATTCAAGAAACATTTTTTATCCTGCACCTTTGAATGTTTTTGTCACTTTGCTTGAAAATAAATGTCAATTTGACCCCACTAATGATTAGACAATTGAAGAAATGATCTTAAAACAAAAACTTCAAACTAAATTCTACTAATGTATAGCCAGCTTAGGTAGAAGTCTGGTCAAAACCTAACTAAGCTTAAATCTACCCCTACCCCCCATTCTAAGCCCTATGTTAACTACCCTGCAAAGGAAATATGTACTTACCTATTCTATGGGTACTCTGGTCCAGTCACATGATCTCCCTAGTGGCTGGCTTCAGTGAAGAGAAGAGATTGCCAACAACGGCTGCAGATCCTCTCAGGTGATGTCACCCATTGGCTTACCACAGGACATTCATTGTTGGCCGTCTATCCTCTATGCAGAAGCTGGCACTGAGACCTGATCATGTAACCAGACCGGGGCAACCTTAGATTAGGTAAGTATTTACATCTTTCCTTTACAGGGTTGTTAGAATAGGACATAGAATGGTAGTGGGAGTAGATTTAAGATTATCTAGCTTTTTACTGGATTTCTGCTTTTGGACTTGTTTATACTTGCTTCAAAATGTGGCATTTGACAAGCTTTTTTTAAAGCAATCTGAATGCCAGTCAAAGCCGCTATCACTATATAAAATGGTAAGCTTACAGTCCTGTTTACACATTAAGCTTGCTTTGCTTAAAAAATTATGATCCATGTTGCTTTCCTAGTGCTTCATAGAGTCTCCAAAGCCTCCATAGAAATCCATGACAAAGCTCGCTAATGGCACCTGCAGCTTTTGAAAGGCTTTTACTCAATGCTTTGTTTTGGAGGTATTGTATTTATGAGATATCCCAGGAAGCAATGGGAAACCAACAAACGAACCAGAAAGATGTCATCGGCAGTCACATCTAATTTGCAGTTTGGAGCAGCAAGTGAGCGGGGTCTGGAGTAGAACAACTAGCAGACAGCACACGTGGTGTGCAACATAGCAATGCAAGAGCAGAAGGTGAGCTAGGACCGGAGAGAGAACTGAACTGCAGAGAATCAGCAGAGCTGGGGGAGCAGGAGAAACCAGCAGTGTCACATATGGTGTGCATCATGGGAGCAATATAATGGGAGGTGAGTGGGGACCAGAGAGAGAGAACGATCAGAAAACCAGAGGATCAGTAGAGCTGGGAGTTACTACGGAGGGGGGGATCAGCACAGTTGGGGGTTACTACTGAGTGGGGAATCAGCAAAGCTGGGGTTACTACTAAGTGGGGCATCAGCAGAGTTGGTGGTACTACAGAGCTGGGGATCTGCTGAATGAGGGTACCAATGAGCTGGGGATCTGCTGAGCAGAGCTACAACTGAGCTGGGGTTCTACTGAACCACTTTAAATCAAATAGAAAATCAACACACACAGGGCATTTGCCAAGCTTTATTAACCACTTGCCGACAGCAGATAGCCGAATGACGGCTTCACTGTGGCCCCCCAGTTCTGGGAGGGCGTCATATGACGTCCTCCCAGAACACGCCCCCCTGCACGCACCCGGCGATCTCCGTGATCCTCCGTGCCCTGATAATCAGTGCCCAGCAGTGCCACCCACCTGTGCCCAGCAGTGCTGCCCATGAGTGTCCAACAGTGCCACCCACCTGTGCCCATCAGTGCCACCCACTTGTTCCCATCAGTGCCTAGTAGTGCCACCCACCAGTGCCCAGCAGTGCTGCCCATCAGTGCTGCCCAGCAGTGCCACTCATCAGTACCCAGCAGTGCCACCAGTCAGTGCCACTTATCAGTGCCCATCAGTACCACCTATTAGTGCCCATCATTGCTGCATATCAGTGCTGCCTCATCAGTGCCAGCTCATCAGTGCTGCCTATCAGTGTCCATCAGTGCTGCCTATCCGTGCCACCTCATCAGTGCTGCCTATCAGTGCCCATCAGTGCTGCCTATCAGTGCCCATCAGTGCTGCCTATCAGTTCAGCTTCATCAACGCACTTCAGTGAAGGAGAAAAATTACCTTTTTGCTAATTGTTATAATAGAAACAAAGAAAAACTTTTTAAAAAAAAAATTTTTGGTCTTTTTCTGTTTACAGCACAATATGTGCGAATAAAACACCCAGCGGTGAGTTAATACCACCAAAAGAAAGCTCCATCTGTGTGAAATAAATGATAAACATTTCATATGGGTACAGTGTTGCATGACTGCTCAATTGTCATTCAAAGTGCGACAGCACTGAAAGCTGAAAATTGGCCTGGGCACAAAGGGGGTATAAGTGCCCGATAGGGAAGTGGTTAATGCTACAAAAAAGCATTACTGAAGCATCATCGAAGCATCACAGAAGCATCAAAAACACATCCAAAAAGCATGTTAAAGCAGTAGGTACTTTAATGTGTGTTAAAGTCAAAGCAAGTGTAAATGAGCCGATAAGGATATAGGTAAAGCTTCTTTCACACTCTGAAAAGCAATCTGCAGTAAACTACCAGTCCCATCAATCCACCATGCAATGCAGATGAACAACAACGGACATGTTTAAAGTTCAGCCACGGCTGCCCGTTAATAGAATGGAACAATGTGCATAAACACAAAGGAATAGAAAATGTGTTATTTGCAGGATTACCAAGTGAAACTAAAAGTAAAACTAATGCAGCCACCCAGGGGCAGACTGACAACTCATGGGGCCCCCGGGCAATATGGGATCATGGGGCCCCTGTGTCCTTGCCCAAACTCAAAACAGCCTATGAAAAAGGTACCAGGGGCATCTCATGGGGCCCCCTACTGACCCCAGGCCCACGGGCAGTGCCCGAGTTTCCAAATGGTCAGTCCACCCCTGCAGCCACCACATCTAGAGATTGGTAAGCTGCAATATATTATATTTTTATATACAGTTTTATATTTGGATCTAGATACACTTTACATTTCAGTGCAGACACTTTGAAAGCCTGCCTTGAAAACAATGGCATACGGAGCCACCGTAACCCGATATGAAGTTCTTTCATTATTAATATTTATCCTGGCTAAAGCTCCTTAACTAATGGTCGGCTTTTGTGAATGAGATGAAATACGGTCCATTTTTTTTTTCCCGCAAGGTCAGACAGACAGGTCAGCCGCCTTTAACGTGACTGGGAACCTCTGTCCAGCCAATTCACCGCCATTGATCACAATTTCCACTTTGAGTGCTTAAGTTCATGACAAGAGTTCACGTCTGGATGTCAGGTAGTCGATAGAGTGATGGATTCCCACACAGGAGCTCCTGTCTGCGGCGCATTAACGGGAGCTTTCAGCCTGACAATTATTACCGCCGCAATAAATTCCTCTCCAAAACAAATAGGCCTTACGTGCATGTATTAATGCAGCTGCTGAGATTTACGAAATATAGCCATTTGTGTAAGTAGCACATTTTTTTAACACGCCTTTTTTATTTTTATTTCCCACTGATGTCAGACTCTCCTAGATGTGCCAAAAAAGAAATTCGCAAATAGATGCATCGCTCACTATGGAGAACCAAGACAGAAGGTTCTATTAAAGAGTACCTGTCGTACATTATCCATTGACCTAAACCATACTCCCCAACTTTCTGAGATGGGAACGAAGGATACTGATTAGCAAAAGTATGTAGGCATAGGACACGCCCCCTGCCACGCCCCCTTAACCCCTTCACGCCTAAGGGTCATTTTAAATTGTGATAATATTATTAAACTATTATTAACCTTCCTGGCGGTATTCCCGAGTGTAGCTCGGGGTAAAATGTCTGTACCAAAAGCGGTAACCCCGATCTACACTCGGGCTTACCATGCGGCGCTGCATAGGGAGTCCCTGCAGAGCTTACCTTGTCCTTCGCTCCCACGATGTGTCCCCTGCAGCGTCCCCGGCCATGTCCTCCGGCCGATGCCGGCATCCGGCTTCTGTGTTCCGGTCCCTGTGACGTCGGGACGTACGGGCGCCGGCGGCGGCGGGAAATTTGAAAATTTTAAAAAAATTTCATTTTTTTCAAAACAATTGTACATAGTAAAACATTGCTGTTTCAACCCATTTCACATACATTTTGTCCCGAGTGCTTTGTCCTGTCCCCTGTCTGCACTTTGACTGTTCTTTCTGCCTGGAAACTTAGAAAAGTCCACGACGTCCAAAAAGTGTCCCTTTAGGTCAAAAGCGGGTTTAGATCAGCTAGAGAACAGCGATAGTAAATTAGAATCACTTGCAGAATTGAGTGATAATGATTTGTGGGGAAATTCCTCATCAGACACTGAAAACGATTTTGCGACTTTGCTCAGTGATGTGCGAACTTGGCGCTATATTTCAAATTTCAGTGTTTTTGGTTTGATTATATTATTGAATTAAATTTATTATTATATTATTATTTTTTATGATTATTTATTAAATTATAATTTATGATTTTGTGTTTCAAATTTTAACATACCCGGGATGTTTACTAGACTCTTGTTCGGACAGATTTCAGTGAGTTATTCCTAAAAATTACAGCCTACAATAAAAGAACTACATATTTTCATGCAAAATAATGGTACCGCTTTCAGCACCAAAAATCTGAAATAATCATACCGCCAGGGAGGTTAATATCTTATTATATAATTAAACTATTAAATATTACATTACATTGATTTTAACCCCTTCACACCTAAGGGTAAAACAAATCTTAATGCCTAAGCACAATTTTGCAAAGTTCACATGTGTTAGTAAAACCGTACATATCATCACAACTACTTTATACATCCAGGCAAATTATACCGCGTTTTTTTCAAGACAAAGTGGGCTTTCATTTGGTGGTAAATGGTAATGGATATCTCCTGATTTTTTTTATTATCAAAGGAAAAGTGGCCCAAAATAGTAAAAAAAAATTTTTTTTTTTAATTTAGCTGTGTGTTTCTTGTTACTACCATAACCTACCATCAAAGAACAACTCAAAATAAATTTTACATCTCTTGAAAATTGCAGTGATACCATATATGTGTATTTTATTTGTTGTTTGTACCCGTAGTACAGCCCAGAAACAATAGTGCGCATTTTGTTTTTTGTGTTTTTTTTACCTAAAACACACTGACACCAAATGTTTTTTTTTAAATCCTGACCTTTGACCTTGACTCAAACACTTACCCTGGCACTGAACTAGATCAAACCTTGATCTAGGTATTTTTTCTTTATGTTTAATTTTATTTTTTAATATTTATTTAGCTTCTTTTTTCTTTTTTTTTTACAAAAAAATTTTTTCCCCTCTATGCCAGGAGTTAGAGAGATACAATGTATCTCTCTCCTCCATTCAAAGAGAGAGAAAAAAAACAAGGGGGTGGGCTGTACAGTGACTGATCACTGCGATAGCCAATCAGAGGCTATCACAGCAATCATGTGACCTGGAATGGGGCGTCCAATCGTTAGAACGGGACCTGGGGCTCTCAGTGACACTTCGGTCTTTGTGCTGGGAGTGCGCTGTGCGCTGTACGGCCCCACGGAAAAAAGCCCAGTGCTGAGAGGCCGCATATTTGTGTGACATCCGCGTCAAGGGGTTAATGGAGAATTATACAAAAAAATGAAAAAAACCCACAAGTTCTTTTTTTTACCACTACTGTTCTTTTATATTTGCTTTTGAAATTTAGAAATGCAGCCGTTTAGAAAACAGATGAAAGGCTTATCACCGTAAAACACTTTTTGATAGATAGATAGATAGATAGATAGATAGATAGATAGATAGATAGATAGATAGATAGATAGATAGATAGATAAATAGATAAATAGTGCATTTTATATATAACTCTATAGATAAGACCAAAATGAGGGACAAATGAAGAGTAAGGAGGGACAGAGGGACGTTGCTCCAAATGAAGGACAGTCCCCGAAATCAGGGACAGTTGTGAGCTGTGCCTAAACCAGTACAGGCTCAATTTACAAAGCTTTATGCAAGGGTGAGGATCTTTATTTTCAGCCATGTTGCAGTCATTTTCAGTTCTCGTTGGACTATTTTCTCATTGGAAAATAGAGCTTTGAAAGGATGAAAGCTCCACAACAGTCCTCTTAAAGACTTTATTTTTCAACAACCTCTGCATTTCAGGGGCTCACCACTTGGTCTTCAACAGGGCTAAGAAAAATACAGGGGTTGGACAAAAATATGGAAACACTACATGATTTTCAGCTGTGAAAGTGACACCATGTTCCGTGTTCAAATTGGAAGTGATGTAACATTCCTTTCCTTCCCCTGTGTGATGAGACACCTAGCTAAGAGCCTCACTTTCACCATTCGCTGCGAGTCATGTCAGAGCTTACTTAGCTTCAAAGAGGGCAAATTGTTGGTGCCGCTTAGCTGGTGCCTCTGTGACTGAAGTTTCCAAGGACATTGTGCTGGATTGTGACCCGAAAAAAGAAAACAACTGCTGCAAAAGTTATTGCAGAACTCAATCTTAGTCTTCCAAAGCCTATGTCCACTGTCTGGCAAGAACTCCATAACCAAAACATGCACGGGGGAGCTGCAATTGCCAAACCACTAGTAACCGATATTAATGCTCAGAAGAAGAGAGAGTGATGCAACAACCATAAATCGTGGACTATTGATCAATGGAAGACTGTGATATGGTCCCATGAATTGAGCTTCACACTGTTCCCAACCACCAGACGTGTTTACGTGTAGCAAACACAGTCCTGACCTGACTGTCTTGTGCCACCGATATTGCTTGGTGGCAGCACAGTCATGATTTGAGCAGCCATATCTTGGTATTCTGCAGGCCCCATCATCACATTGAAAGGTAGAGTCACTGCCAGTGACTATGTACAAAATTGTGACCGATCATGTGCACCCCTTGGTGCAGACATTGTTCCCCAAAAACAGCACCATTTACCAAGATGATAATGCTCCTATTCACACAGCTGGTGTTGTCAAATTGTGGTTTGATGAGCATGCAGACAAAGTCTTACACCTTCCCCGGGCATCATAGTCACTGGACTTCAATATAATAAAGCCACTATGGTCAACAAGGTTCGGACTCATTTTCCACCTCTGACATCTCTGTGAGAACTGGAATGATTCTTGCATGAAAAGTGATATCAGATTTCATTATCCGTCATCCAACACTTATATTTGTCAATTCCAAGGACATTCCAAAGGCTGTCCAACACCACTTTAAGTAATGATTTTGTTCTTGTACCTGGTGTTTCCATAATTTTGTCCAAGCTCTGTAGATCATGCAAACATTTCCAATCCAGGTGCCTGCATGATCTATATTTTAGCCCTGATGAAGTGGGAGTGCTAATCTCCTGAAACGCTTTGGCTATTGCAGAATAAAATATTTCAAAGGGCTATACAAGCTGATGTGATGCTCCCATCCCTTGAAAACTTTAGTAAACACCTCCAGTAGGACTCCAGAGTTGCTTGTAGGCAGCTTCTAGGGCTGAAAACTATCCATCATGTTATAACATATCTCCATAAGGTGCTCCTACACCACAATTCATTTTTTTAAAATAGCACCTCCTTAAGATGGCCGAATGCGGGTGGATAGGCTGCTGTGTTCAAAAGCATCTAAGCATCTCATCTGGACACAGCAGCACTTTGTTGTCTGCCCCCCCCTACAAGCTAGACAATTGCCTGTGGTCAAAAATGCCATCCATGGATGCAAACTGTCCGGCATCCAGGGCCAGTAGCTAATCACATGTGTAACACCCACCTAGTTTAGCTAGGGAGAGCTAGATCCCAATGGATAGCCAGGAGCTGAGTAGCAGCTCAGGTGCCAGTGGGGTCAAATTATGGTCAGGGCTGAAAGACTCTGCAGGCCAGCCCTTCTGGAATTTCCCCCTTGCTCTGAGGATTGTGGAAGAGGGCCTTGGAGACAGTGGGTGAACCTAAGTAGTGGCTGGCTGCACTCTTGAGGGACCTAAGCCAACCCCAACAGAAGGCTTGGCAAGGGTCTGGGACTCCCTTAAAAGTTTAGGAGCCTGCTCAGTAGCAAGAGTCAGGTGGGGAGGAAGGAGGTCTAGTGGAATGGGGCCTGCCTGCAGGCCTGGAGCTGGATAAGAGGAAAACTCAGAGCTCACTGGCCCCCTGAGCGAGGACCACCTGTATAGCAGGGAAGGAGCAGCCCAGCTGATAGGCCTGGTAGCAGCAGCCAACCCACAAGTGATACAGGAGAGGATCTGAGTGAGTACACCTGCACTCCCTGGGCGGATAGGGAAAGGAGCACTCTGGTGGGAAATCAGTTTAGTCCCCTACTAATGACTGTTCACCCATTAAAAGGACAGGATCCAGTTCCCCTGCTCAGGAAAACCTTCAGATTGCTGGATGAAGAGAATTATTTCATCTAGGGTCTGGGGTGGTACATTAGGAGATGCTGGCTAGCTCTCCAACAGAGACTGTGTTGCAGAAGAGAAGCCTGTAAGTAGTTCTAGGAGGTTTGACCTCAGTTATTGGTACCCTTGGGCATCCTATACCCCCCAACCCTATCCCAGTTCAAAATCCCCTAAATAAAAAACAAAACAAAAGCTCAAGGACAGATTTCAGACTCTGAATGCAAGCTTGTGTGGAGAATGGAGATTGGCTGTGCAGGACTATAGGGGGACCCAAATCAATAGAAACCCCTAAGGGGGTAATGCTACACATGTAATTGCTCAGATGAGTGGTTAATTTTGAACAATGGTGGTGCTGCCCATTAATTTGAGGAGGGTACAAATCTGGCTGTGGATGTTTACACACCCTTAGTGAAATTTATAGTGTCATAGACTTGGCATGGGCAACAGATTCATGTATGTGTTGGGAACATGTATATGAACCTTTTCACATAGAGAGTGTCAAACTCAATGTCATCAAGGGCCATATCAGCATTTAATTTGCCTTCAAAGGGCCAGTTGTTTCTGTAAGACTAGATGTCCAGAGCTCCCCACTCCCTTACATCAGATGTCAAGTGCCCCCCCCTTACCGTCAGAAGTCAAGAGTCCCCCCCAACTACACTTACATCACAGTGTTTCCCCTTACCTTGTGCTGCTGCTGGGAAGAAGCTGGGGGTGGAGCTGGGAAGCAGACAGTGCAGGGTCTGGAGGAGGACCAGAGGAGGGCTGGAGTCAGCACTTGAGTCTGCTGAATCCTGAGACAGGGGAGACAGAGACAAGGGGGTGCTGCGGCTGCACAGAGAGGTGCAGAATCTGCAGGAGGAGTTCTGTCCTTCTCTCTGCTGCCACCTATTGAGAAGGGGAAGGGGCAGAGACGAGCCCTTCTCCAGCTGCATGGAGAAGCGTAGGTTCTGATGGAGGAATTCTGTCCTCCTCTTTGCTGTCAACTGCTGAGACAAGATGGGGATGGAGATGTAGATGGAGTTCTGCTTTTGGGGCACACATAATTGTGAATCTAGCCATTCCCATCTGAGTTCGTCTGTCATGTATTTCAGCCTGTCACAGATTATGACAGGCTGCTAGCAGTAGGGTTGGATGCTCCATCTGTGCCTTCCAGGTAACCAAAACGGCACATGGACTAAGCGGACGGATTTTACTGTTGTAGGTTCAGTAACACTATAAAATACAAAGATATAATGCATATAAGGGAACTGTTCCACCTGTCAAAGGATTTGTACTTCTTTCCATCCAGTTCTTAGAATAATACAGCCCTGTCACAGCACTGTCTGTCATGACAGAATACCTAATTTTTCTTTGTATTGCTAAGGGCTCAGTCATATATGCAGCAGCCCTTGCTGCCCCTATAAAAACCAATCCATGTTGGATTGCTTTTCAGATGAGTTTCATGGGCAGTGAGAGGGCTTCCTAATCTGTTGCTGACTCACTGTGCTGCAACCACATGCGGTTATACATGGTTATGGCATGGCTTCATACCAGGGGCGGACTGACCATTTGGAAACTCGGGCACTGCCCGAGGGCCCGGGGTCAGTAGGGGGCCCCATGAGGTGCCCCTGGTACCTTTTTTATAGGCTTCTTTGAGTTTGGGCAAGGACACAGGGGCCCCATGATCCCCTATTGCCCGGGGGCCCCATGAGTTGTCAGTCCACCCCTGATCCTACCTATTACTATCACCTATGCTTCCTAGCTGTATTTGTGTGCTTACATATGTGATCGCTGCCATTGGCCATCACAGCAATCATTTGGTACAGAGACGCTCGGATCTGCTCCGTACGCCCCTGCTTCATACATTTAAATGGGTCCCACTCAGTGGAGGTACCATCCACAGAATGCAACGCATGTTTAATTTTAGCTGCAGCCACAACATGCCCTTCCTTTGGGTGTGTTGGTGGGGGGTGGTTAATTTGCAGCTCAGTTGTCTGTTTTTACAACTCCCTGGCTGCCCCTCCTCAGCCCCCAGCCTGTAGCTAGACAGTGAAAGGAGAAGCAGCACAAGTAAGTAGTTCCTTGTGCTTCTTCTCCCTCTCCCCATCTGAGCTCGGCTGTACACTGCAAGAGGATGATACCAAGGCAAATGCAGGTAATTACATTTTTTATGTTTACAAAGTTGTTGTACTACTTTGATGATGAAAGTGATGTATTGTATAATAGTCAGGTTATTCTTCATGGGAAATTGGGAAATATATGCAAGGGTCCTGAAGAAGCATTCTGCAAAACACTTTGACCTTATCATTGTTTTACATGTAAAATGTTAAAGTTATCATTTGGAAGATGTAACTTTGCCATTGGGGATGGTTGAGCCTCATTTTTAATATATTTTATGAATTTTGTAGTAAATAGAATGTATGGAATTTTAAATTTTGAGTGCTCCTTCAGCAACAGTAAAGTCCTGTTATGCCAAGAAAAATCCCATTTTTTGGGGAATATTCATTTGTATATTGTAAGTTGGGATGTGGTACCTTTTTTGACAGCTTAAACTTTCTGAACATTTGTATATTTAAAAAGACTCATTTAATGATTTACATTTTTACAGTTCATTTCATTGGTGTTTTTACATACACTTTATTGCCAAACGTATTGGGACGCCTGTCTTTAGATGCACATGAACTTTAATGGCATCCCAGTCTTAGTCCGTAGGGTTCAGTATTGAGTTGGCCCCGCCCTTTGCAGCTATAACAGCTTCAACTCTTCTGGGAAGGCCGTCCTCAAGGTTTAGGAGGGTGTCTATGGGAAAGTTTTTACCATTCTTCCAGAAAGGCATTTGTGAGGTCAGGCACTGATGTCAGACGAGAAGGCCTGGATCACAGTCTCCACTCTAATTCATCCCAAAGATGTTCTATCGAGTTGAGGTCAGGACTCTGTGCAGGTCAGTCAAGTTCCTCCACCCCATACTGGCTCCTCCATGTCTTTATGAACCTTGCTTTGTGCACTGGTGTGCAGTCAAGTTGTAACAGGAAGGGGCCATCCCCAAACTGTTCCCACAAAGTTGGGAGCATGAAATTGTCCCAAATGTCTTGGTATGCTGACGCCTTAAGAGTTCCCTTCACTGGAACTAAGGGGCAAAGCCCAACCCCTGAAAAACAACCTCACACCATAATCCCTCCTCCGCCAAACTTTACACTTGGCACAATGCAGTCAGGCAAGAACCGTTCTCCTGGCAACTGCCAAACCCAGACACATCCATGGGATTGCCAGACAGAGAAGCATGATTGGTCACTCCAGAAAACACGTCTCCACTGCTCTAGAGTCCAGTGGTGGCATACTTTACACCACTGCATCCGATGCTTTGTATTGCACTTGGTGATGGAAGGCTTGGATGCAGCTGCTCGGCCATGGAAACCCATTCCATGAAGCTCTCTACACACTGTTGTTGTGCTAATCTGAAGGCCACACCAAGTTTGGAGGTCTTTCGCTATTGACTCTGCAGACAGTTGGCGACTTCTACGCACTGTGTCGTTCAGCATGCGCTGACCCCGCTCTGTCATTTTACATGGCCTACCACTTGGCTGCTGAGTTGCTGTTGTTCCCAGTTGCTTCCACTTTGTTATAATCCCACTAACAGTTGACCATGGAATATTTAGTAGCAAGGAAATGTCACGGAGGAACTTATTGCACAGGTGGCAACCTATCACGGGACCACGCTTGGAGTCACTGAGCTCCTGAGAGCGACCTATTCTTTCACAAATGTATTTATTTATTTCAGGTACTTATATAGTGCTGTCAATTTACGCAGCGCTTTACATATATATCGTACATTCACATCACTCCCTAACCCTCAAGGGGCGTACAATCTAAGGTCCCTAACTCACATCCATACACATATTAGGGCCAATTTAGACAGGAGCCAATTAACCTACCAGCAAATGTTTGTAGAAGCAGCCTGCATACCTAGGTGATGATTTTATACACTTGTGGCCATGGAGGCGATTGGAACACCTGAATCACATGATTTAGAGGGCTGGCTCAATATTTTTGGCAATATAGTGTATGTCTGGAATTAAGGTTTAAGGCTGTATTAACAATTTGCGTAGCATTTCTGCACGCATTTTTTTCCATGGTTTTTTGCTAGACATTGTAGGGCAGCCCATTCACTTGAATGGGCTGCCCTACAGTTGAAAAATGCACCAAAGTAGCCCATGAACCCTTTTCCGGAGTTGACATTTGCCTTTTTTCAAGAGCGAATTTTTTGCATGTTTTGTTGTGTGACAAAGCACCCACTTTTAAGCACAGTTCCGTCTGACATTGAGAATAAACGGTGCCCAAAATTGCAATGCAATTTGCATTTTTCTGCATTTTTTAAACATAGCAGTAATGTGCGTTTCTGCTGCGCTCGGGTGTGCACGGAGTTCACTTTTAGATACAAATTTATGATAGTAAAGAGAATCATTATGGCAATCAGGTAGGGTTTGCACCATGCATGTGCCTTCAGAACATAAAGACTCTAAGCCAGGAAATTATTCAGAGATAAAAGTTTTTTAACAAACCTCGCCAAGGACCCACCTGAACAACCTGCACATCAGATGCGAGTTGGTTTAACACTTCACTACTGAAGGGTCTGTAATGCATTACTCTCTCTCATCCTCCAGGTCACCGGGTCTCTTCAATGTTGGAGTTCTATCCTTGGCTGCTTTAGAGGTTTTAAAGGAAAATACATGAATTGAAGTTATTCATACTAAAAAAAAAAAAAAGAAAAAGAAAAAAAAAAAAAAGCTTTTAAAAGTACTCAGATATAGCTATACAAGTGCCTTGTAATGGACCAGTGTCTTTCAGTTACATTAATGGTCTTTAGAATAAAGGGTCAGACACAGAACACCAGAGGTCGAACTGAAGAACGGGTAAAGAAAAGAAAGAATGGCGGGCGTAATGACAAGGAATAAAACAGAACGCGGTGCGGCTCGCCAACCTAGCTAAAAGCAGCACAGAACAGCGGCTTAGTAATTAAAATCCAGCCCTTGACAGCGGCTAGCGGTAGTCGGTGCATGGATTAAAGCACAAGGGCAGAGAGACCCTGAGATAAGATAAAGGAAGGGTTTAGTCTTTATCAGCTAAATGCTATAGAATCTGGGGGGCTGGTGTTCCAAGTTTAAAGATATACTCAAGTGAAATGTGAGAAATTACACGGAAAGAGAACCTTTTTTTATTTAACTGCTTTTCTACCGCAGTGCGTTTTTCATTGGGGAGGTGGTGGATGGCTATTTCCCCCAGTGCCGATTATAAACAGCACTGGGGAAAACACATATGGCTGGTTGTGTGCTCTGTATCAACTGTGAACTGAGCTGTTATTATAGGGTGTGGATCGCAGGTATAGTGTACGGAGCAGATCTGAACGGCTCTGTACCATATGATTGCTGTGATGGCCAATGGCAGCGATCACATATGTAAGCACACAACTACAGCTAGGAAGGATAGGTGATAGCAATAGGTAGGATAGGTAACAGGGGTGGATTGACAACTCATGGGGCCCCCGGGCAATAGGGGATCATGGGCCCCCTGTGTCCTTGCCCAAACTCAAAAAAGCCTATCAAAAAGGTACCAGGAGAATCTCATGGGGCCCCCTACTGACCCCGGGCCCTCGGGCAGTGCCCGAGTTTCCAAATGGTCAGTCCACCCCTGATAGGTAATAGTAATAGGTAGGATAGGTAATAGTGATTTATCAATGAAGTTTTATCGCTGAATGGCGGTTGAGTCGTAATTTTACCAACCCAACTGCCCGCCTGAACATCAACATACGGCTACTGTGACGGGAGTCACTTTGGGTGGGGGGCCCATGGAACACAGCTTACTTTGGAGAGGTGGGGAGACCCCTGTCTCAGCTCCCCATATCCCTCTTATGTGTAAGTCACCCTGTGCCTGTTAGGGGTACAGGGTGATCTGTCCTAATATTGTGCAGACATGTCTAGGAGATAGGTGGGGTGGGGGTTGTGGATTGTTTGGTGTTATGTGGTCGCATCCCATTGTTCTATTGTTTGTCTTGCTTGGGAGCAAATTATTATGGGATGTATGTGTTTATGCGTATTAGCTTAGTGTGTGTGGAGGGGGGGGGGTGTCTCCAGGTCTGCTGGAGTGAAGTTTGAATACCTGTGTGTCTCTTGTTACTAAATGTAGATTGCCCCGCCCTGTGACAGGGGAGGGGAGATTTGTCCCTTCAGTGTCTATATCTTGTATCTGTCTTAAAATAAACTAGTCTACTTTCTGGCTTACTTCAAATCTGTGGTGTCTGTTGTCGGTGTTCGGACGGGGAAGCGGTATTCTAACGGAAGTACTCAGCGCAGGCTGGGCCGGTTCCGTTACAGCCACTTACGACTATATACATGTGGCTGCAACAGAACCTAAACAGCTTGTCGGGTTGTGCTGCCCCAGAATGCGACTAATGCAGTTCTTTGGGACTGTTCCACAACTGCACCACAACTGTGTGCAATGCATGTGATTGGGGTGCAATAATACAGCAAATATAAGGTTAAATCAGGCAATGAGGAGCTGACATATGGCATCCTCACTGCCTGTCAAACACCTCTGAAAAGCAATTTGAGTGTGGATCGCTTTACATAGGAGTGGCAGTTCCTTCTGTGCATGTGATTGAACCCTAAAATTTATATGAACCTAATTGTCAATTATGATAATATTATTAAAATATTAATACCTTATTATATAATTAAACTATTACATATTACATTAACTAACATTTATATTAATCATATATTATATTTATTACAGGTACATATGTAGCACTGTCAATTTACACAGTGCTTTACATTTATATATTGTACATTCACATCAGTCCCTAACCCTCAAGGCGTGTACAATCTAAGGTCTGTAACTTACATACACATACTAGAGCCAATTTAGACAGGATCCAATAAACCTACCAGCATGTCTTTAGAGTGTGAGAGGAAACTGGAGTACCCGGAGGAAACCCACGCAGGCACAGGGAGAACATGAAACTCCAGGCAGGTGGTGCCGTGGTTGGGATTTGAACCAACGACCCTATTACTGCCAGGTGGAAGTGCTAACCACTTAGCCACTGTGCTGCCCATTATTAGTATTATTATTATTAGTAATAATATTTTTTTCATTACTAATAATTAAATAAATATATGCATTATATAATAGAAGAGTGAATAAAATAATACATTAGAAAATGCCATGGTTGGGATTCAAACCAACGACCCTAGTACTGCCAGGAGAAAGTGCCGTGGTTAGGATTTGAACCAACGGCCCTAGTACTGCAAGGTGGAAGCGCTAACCACTTAGCCACTGTTCTGCCCATTATTATTAATATTAGTAGTAGTAGTAATAATATTGATTTCATTACTATTAATTAAACAAATATATGCATTATATAATAGAAAGGTTAATAAAATAATACAATACAAAATGCCATGGTTGGGATTCGAACCAACGACCCTAGTACTGCCAGGAAAAAGTGCCATAGTTGGGATTTGAACCAACGGCCCTAGTACTGCCACGTGGAAGCGCTAACCACTTAGCCACTGTTCTGACCGTTATTATTAATATTAGTAGTAGTAGTAATAATATTGATTTCATTACTATTAATTAAATAAATATATGCATTATATAACAGAAGAGTGAATAAAATAATACATTACAAAATTTATATTAATTTATAATAACCAGGGGCGGACTGACCATTTGGCATTGCCCGAGAGCCCAGGGTCAGTAGGGGGCCCCATGAGATGCACCTGGTACCTTTTTCATAGGCTTTTTTGAGTTTGGGCAAGGACACAGGGGCCCCATGATCCCCTATTGCCCGGGGGCCCCATGAGTTGTCAGTCTGCCCCTGATAATAACTCATTTTAAATTATGATTGTATTATTAAAGCATTAATATTATTATTATTATATAATTACATTATTAAATAATACAGTAATAACATTTATATTAACCTAAATTAACTCCTTTTAAATTAAATAATTAAAGCGTTATTGTCATATTATTATATCATTAAATTATGAAATAATACCTTAACAAAATTTATACGATCTAATTTTACTTTATTATTTTATTATTAAAGTAGTATTATTTGATTATTATATAATTAAATAATACATTAACAAAATGTATATTAACTTAAAGGATTCCCAAGCAACAGACACTATAGCATGCAAGTATATACCTAGATCACCAATGGAATTGTATGGAATTCAAAGCATTTCGGTGACCCTATACCACATGGCATGGCTAGAGCCTGACCAATCAATTCCAAATCCAGTTTATGATCACATGATATCGGGGTGGGTAGGCTTAGACAAATACCGACTTTCAGAAAGTCAGTATCTGCATAGGATCTTTGGAGGTGTTGCTTTGAAGACATTGGCGGTAATGTAGATACATTCATGCGCTGTGGTGCAGGTGATCTTTCATCCAAAAGCCCCTAGCCTTACCCCGTTCACATCCAGCTGAGGTTCTTGTCCAGAGTGCCTTTCCCTTATAAATACAATTTACTGCCCATAGATCTCCTGACAAAGAAAAGGAACAATTCACACGGCATTAATAATGCAAGAAATCTTCAATGGTGACATTTTATGGGCAATGTAAAACATGAGAGTGTTCAGGAGGTGTAAATGGAACAATGGCCTGACAGGCTGGGAGAAAACATGCTAATAAATTGCTGGTTGGATGTTTATTGGTACAATTTAAAGATGTTTAGTATCGGAAACTGATGACTGAATGTAGCAATTAAAGGCAAACTTGTTTTTTTATTATTTTTTTTTTAATTAAAGATGCCAAAGGATTTATATTTATGTCAATCCAGTCCTGAGATTTATACAGCCCTGTTACACAGACAGATGATACCACTTACAGATATAGGTGAACTCATGTCAGCTGAAAAAAATGCACCCCCCGGCCTACACCACAGGGGTTAATAACTCATTTTGTCGGGGGGGGGGGGTGTTATAAATAATAGGATGAAATACTCACCCTAATCCTCTATACCCTGATAGGCAATGCCCTCCACTGCTCTCCGACGCTCACGGTATGAGGTTAGGCCCACAACCAGGGGCGAACTGACAACTCATGGGGCCCCCGGGCAAGAGGGGATCATGGGGCCCCTGTATCCTTGCCCAAACTCAAAAAAAGCCTATGAAAAAGGTACCAGGGGCATCTCATGGGGCCCCCTACTGACCCCGGGCCCTCAAGCAGTGCCTGAGTTTCCAAATGGTCAGTCCGCCCCTGCCCACAACTTACTGCATTGTGAGGCTCCGTTCACACCTATGCAGTTTGCTTTTTGTCCGTTTTGCAGTGCTTTGCACAGTTCATTTTGCATTTTTCTACGTGCGTTTTTGACACGTTATGACCGCGTTTCGTGTTTTGTTCAGCTGTTTTTCTTTTTTTTAACTGGAATTTATTTTGGCTGGGCAGAAAAAACGCAGTAAAAACGCACTATCATGCATTTCAGCAGCTTCTCCATTGAACTCTATTGTAGTAAAAACTTTTTGCTTTTAACCACTTCAATACCAGGCACTTTTACCCCCTTCCTGCCCAGGCCAATTTACAGCTTTCAATGCTGTTGTACTTTGAATGACAATTGCGTGGTCATGCAACACTGTACCCATATGAATTTTTTTTTATTTTTTTTCACACAAATAGAGCTTTCTTTTGTTGGTATTTAATTGCCACTGAGTTTTTCTTTTTTACTAAATAAAACAAAAGAAATTTAAACTTTTGAAAAAAAAATGCATTTTTCTTTGTTTCTGTTATAAAATTTTGCAAATAAATAACATTTCTTCATAAATTTAGGTCAAAATATATTCTGTTACATTTCTTTGCTGAAAATAATAAAAATAATAATAATAATTTCCTTTGGATTTTTTTTTCAAATTTTTATATTATTATTTTTTTTTTTATTACATTATTTTTTCTTTTTTTTACTATTTTTTTTTTCAACACACTGTGACCAAAGCAATACAGAGGTACAATAGTAACATTGAACTACTCTGGACAAGTGATCAGGATTTGTTTTTAACACATTATGATTGCTAATATCAATGTATTTAATTGATATTCGCAATCATTGAAACTGATTCATTCAGTCTTTTGTTGTGATTAGCTGTTATTGGGCAAAGCTGATCACATGATACAGATGGGCTGTGAATGGACCTGTCTGTACCATGTGACTGCTTTGAGCAATCACAGCTACCAACATAATTGTATACGTGACAGGAAGCCAGCCATTGCATACAATTGACATGTGATCTGCTGTGATTGGTCACAGCCAGGGGTGGACTGACAACTCATGGGGCCCCCAGGCAATATGGAATCATGGGGCCCTGTGTCCTTGCCCACACCCAAAAAAGCCTATGAAAAAGCCAATGAAAGGTACCAGGGGCATCTCATGGGGCCCCCTACTGACCTTGGGCCCTCGGACAGTGCCCAAGTGCTCGAATGGTCAGTCCACCCCTGGTCACAGCGGGCACATGACACTGGCAACGGGCCGATGTGGTGTTATGTCATCGGCTGTGTCCCGTGTACACAGCCAATGACAGATTGCGCTGCCGCGTGAGCGGCTTGTTTTGACAGAACGTCATATGACGCTCAATCACAATGAGGAGTGTGCCGCCCGGCCGTCAATCTGCAATAGGCCGGACAGGAAGGTGTTAAAAAAGTCCCTGACCTTTTCCAAAAAAACGCAGCAGCTCAAAAAAAAAAATCGATGTCAAAACGTTGCACAGGAAACCATGTTAAATGGACTGTAGTGCGTTTCTGCAAAAAGCACTAAAAAACACATTGGTGTGAACGGAGCCTAAGTGAGGATGTCAAATCCATGCTGTGTCGGGATCTGCATGCTTCATTTTTTTCACATGATTGGAGTGCAGCTTAGTACATGTATACAGTGTGTTAACACACATACGTGTTATGTTGTGCAATCAAATGCATTGCATTAAGAAAGTCCTGTTAAAAATAATAGGTGGCCAACGCAGTCAAAGCGTGTGAAATATTGAAGGTGTTCTATTTTACACAATACACTACTGTGTGTTGTGGCGCGCTGCGACGCAACTGCCATGGGGTGCCATTCAAAGTGAAAAATGCTGCAACATAACAACGCATTTAGGGTGTTCACGTAATATGGAAGTATACACTGGTCCTTATGGAATACATCGGTATCCTCTGTCCAGCCACAGCAGCAGCAAACTAGGTCATCCCTTTCTTTATTCTGTTCTCAGGACTATGTAATGTATAGCACAGTGTATAGAGAGAAGTGGTCGGGAATATGTAATGTACAAGAACTGTAGGCGTATAGGGTGCAGTGGTCAGGATTAGAGATGAGCGAATCGAACCTGGCGAAGTGGAATTCGTTTCGAATTTCAGGAAAAATTCGATTCGCATCGAATCCGAATTTTAGCAAACTTCGGGTGCACGAATCGAATTTTTCCCGATCAGCCGGCAAAAGTGTCACTGCAGAGAGCTCTGCTATTTCTGACAGTTCTGACAGTTCATTTACAGCGGTTGAAACATTGTATCTATTTGTTTCCATTTAGGATACAGATGTTTTTATTCGGAAATAAATAGATACAATGTTTCAACCGTTGTAAATGTGAAGGAACTGTCAGAGAACTGTCAGAAATAGCGGAGCTCTCTGCAGATACACTTTTTGCTGTACTGGAATACTTCTTCTTTTCATTCTTCTTCTTCTTTTCATTCTTCTTCTTCTTCTTCTTCTTTTCATTCTTCTTTTCATTCTTCTTCTTCTTCTTCTTTTCATTCTTCTTCTTCTTCTTCTTTTCATTCTTCTTTTCATTCTTCTTCTTCTTCTTTTCATTCTACTTCTTCTTCTTTTCATTCTTCTTCTTCTTCTTTTCATTCTTCTTTTCATTCTTCTTCTTCTTTTCATTCTTCTTCTTCTTCTTTTCATTCTTCTTCTTCTTCTTTTCATTCTTCTTTTCATTCTACTTCTTCTTCTTTTCATTCTTCTTCTTCTTCTTTTCATTCTTCTTCTTCTTCTTTTCATTCTTCTTCTTTTCATTCTTCTTTTCATTCTTCTTCTTTTTATTCTTCTTCTTTTCATTCTTCTTTTCATTCTTCTTCTTTTCATTCTTCTTTTCATTCTTCTTCTTTTTATTCTCCTTCTTTTCATTCTTCTTTTCATTCTTCTTCTTTTCATTCTTCTTTTCATTCTTCTTCTTCTTTTCATTCTTCTTCTTCTTTTCATTCTTCTTCTTTTTCTTTTCATTCTTCTTTTCACTCTTCTTCTTCTTTTCATTCTTCTTCTTCTTCTTTTCATTCTTCTTTTCATTCTTCTTCTTCTTCTTTTCATTCTTCTTCTTCTTCTTTTCATTCTTCTTCTTTTCATTCTTCTTTTCATTCTTCTTTCTTCTTTTCATTCTTCTTCTTCTTCTTTTCATTCTTCTTCTTCTTCTTCTTTTCATTCTTCTTCTTTTCATTCTTCTTTTCATTCTTCTTCTTCTTTTCATTCTTCTTCTTTTCATTCTTCTTCTTCTTCTTTTCATTCTTCTTCTTCTTTTCATTCTTCTTTTCATTCTTCTTCTTCTTCTTTTCATTCTTCTTCTTCTTTTTATTCTTCTTTTCATTCTTCTTCTTCTTCTTTTCATTCTTTTTCTTCTTTTCATTCTTCTTTTCATTCTCCTTCTTCTTTTCATTCTTCTTCTTCTTTTCATTCTTCTTCTTTTCATTCTTCTTTTCATTCTTCTTCTTCTTTTCATTCTTCTTCTTCTTCTTTTCATTCTTCTTCTTCTTTTCATTCTTCTTTTCATTCTTCTTCTTCTTCTTTTCATTCTTCTTCTTCTTTTTATTCTTCTTCTTTTCATTCTTTTTCTTCTTTTCATTCTTCTTTTCATTCTTCTTCTTCTTTTCATTCTTCTTCTTCTTTTCAATCTTCTTCTTCTTCTTTTCATTCTTCTTTTCATTCTTCTCATTCTTCTTTTCATTCTTCTTTTCATTCTTCTTCTTCTTCTTTTCATTCTTCTTTTCATTCTTCTCATTCTTCTTTTCATTCTTCTTCTCATTCTTCTTTTCATTCTTCTTCTTCTTCTTTTCATTCTTCTTTTCATTCTTCTTCTTCTTCTTTTCATTCTTCTTCTTCTTCTTCTTCTTTTCATTCTTCTTCTTCTTCTTTTCATTCTTCTTATTCTTCTTCTTTTCATTCTTCTTTTCATTCTTATTCTTCTTCTTTTCATTCTTCTTCTTCTTCTTGTCATTTTTCTTCTTCTTCTTGTCATTCTTCTTTTCATTCTTCTTGTCATTCTTCTTTTCATTCTTCTTCTTCTTCTTTTCATTCTTCTTCTTCTTTTCATTCTTCTTTTCATTCTTCTTCTTCTTCTTTTCATTCTTCTTCTTCTTCTTTTCATTCTTCTTCTTATTCTTTTTCATTCTTCTTTTCATTCTTTTTCTTCTTCTTCTTTTCATTCTTCTTCTTTTCCTTCTTCTTCTTCTTCTTTTCATTCTTCTTTTCATTCTTCATCTTCTTCTTTTCATTCTTCTTCTTCTTTTTTTCATTCTTCTTCTTCTTTTCATTCTTCTTTTCATTCTTCTTCTTCCTCTTTTCATTCTTCTTCTTCCTCTTTTCATTCTTCTTTTCATTCTTCTCATTCTTCTTTTAATTCTTCTTTTCATTCTTCTTCTTCTTCTTTTCATTCTTCTTTTCATTCTTCTTCTTCTTCTTCTTCTTCTTCGTGCCCCGTGACTGCCCAAATGAGTGAAGTGTGCGGTGATTCTAAGATCGACGGCACTCATCTGCATGTCATACTGACTGACAGTATTATTTCTCTTCCCCAGCAGACTCCAAGGGCATTTAAATTAAAGGTACAGTGTTCTGCACTAATATAAAGGCTCTCTGAAGCCTAGAAACCCTTTAAATAAGTTAAATTCGCGGCGAATAAATTCGCATCGAATCGAATTTCTCCCGCAAATTCGGCGAATCGGCCGAATCGAATTTTTGAATAATTCGCTCATCTCTAGTCAGGATTATGTTAGGAACTGCATACTGTACATTGCAACAGTCAGGATTATGTAATGTACAACATAGCATATACAGTGAAATGGTCAGGCCTATGTAACTTACAACTGAGTGTATAGAGTGCAGCAGTCATTACCGTGTAATGTACAACTGAGTGAGTGCAATAGTCAGGACTGTTTAATGTAAGACTGGGTGTACTGAGTGCAGAGGTCGGGAATATGTAATAAACAACTAAGCACATAACGTGCAGCTGTCAGGTCAATGTAATGTACTACATAGTGCATATGATGCAATGGGCAGGACTATGTAACATACAATATATTGAATAAAGTGCAATGGTCAGGATTATGTACTGTACAACACAGTGTATACAGTGAATGTAATATACAACTAAGCTCATAGAATGCAGCCATCAGGTCTATGTAATGTATTACATAGTGTATGAAATGCAACAGGCAGGACTATATAACATACAACATGTTGCATAAAGTGTAGTGGTCAGGATTATGTACTGTACAACACAGTGTACATAGTGACTTGGTCAAGATTATATAATATAGAACTAAGTGTATCGAATGCTTCCATCAGAACTGTGTGATGTATTACATAGTTCATATAATGACAATTAGAAGGACTATGTAACATACAACATATTGTATAAAGTGCATTGGTCAGGATTATGTACTGTACAACACAGTGTACACAGTGACTTGGTCAGAACTATGTAATATACAACTAAGTGTATAAATTGCAGTCAGAACAATGCAACATACTACATAGTGTATGCAATGCAACAAGCAGACTATGTAACATGCAACATATTGTATAAAGTGCAGTAGGCAGGAATATGTACTGTACAACACAGTGTCTACAGTAAAGTGGTCAGGACTATGTAATATACAGCTAAGTGCATCAATAGTGTTCTACAGGGCTACATAATGTATTACACAGTGTATATAAAGCAGACTATGTAACATGCAGCATATTGTTTAAAGCGCTGTGGTCAGGATAATGCCAATGAGAAGGACTATGTAACATACAATATACTGTATAAAGTGCAGTGGTCAGAATTATGTACTGTACAACACAGTGTACACAGTGAAGTGGTCACAACTATGTAATAGACAACTAAGTGTATGAATTGCAGAGTCAAAACAATGCAACATACTACAAGCAGGCTATGTAACATGCAACATATTGTATAAAGTGCAATGGTCAGGAATATGTACTGTACAACACAGTGTATACAGTAAAGCGGTCAGGACTATATAATATACAACTAAGTGCATCAATGACAGTCTTCAGAACCATGTCAAGTACTACACAGTGTACATAATGCAACAAGCAGACTATGTGACATGCAACATACTGTATAAAGTGCAGTGGTCAGGAATATGTACTGTACAACACAGTGTATACAGTAAAGCGTTCAGGACTATGTAATATACAACTAGATGCATCGATGGCAGTCTTCAGAACCATGTCAAGTACTACACCATGTATATAATTAAACAAACAGACTATGTAACATGCAACATACTGTATAAAGTAAAGTGGTCAGAACTATGTATTGTACAACACAGTGTATACAGTGAAGTGGTCAGGACTATGTAATATACAACTAAGTGTAAAAAGTGCAGCCATCAAGACTGTAGGATGTATTACATAGTTTATATAATGCCAATTGGCAGGACTATATATAACATACAGTACAACATATTGTTTAAAGTGCAGTGGTCAAGACTGTGCATTTTACAACACAGTATATACAGTGAAGCAGTGAGGACTATGTAATATACAACTAAGTGTATCAAATGCAGACATCAGGACTATGTAATGTACAACTACTGTAAGTGCATAGAGTGCAGCCATCAGGACTGTATAATGTACTGCATAGTGTATATAATGCAATGGGCAGGACCATGTAATGTACAGCATAGTGCATAGAGTGCAGACTATGGAGTGCAATGGTCAGGAGTAGATGCACACTTTTATTGGTGGTCGGTGTCACTGGTCAGTGTCCTCCTAACATTCGTAAGCCAGGGTTAGGCTTTAGGGCTCATATACACTGCAGCTGATAATCTCACGTTTAGGAGCTGTTCAGTGTTCAGGATCCATCCTGTTTCAGCAGCCCCTGAACTCCCCCTAATGTTTTCCTATGTCTCCATGTACACATCATCGTTTACAGGCATTGAGTTTACAGTTGTTTTTTTGGAACGCAGAAAACTTGCGTTCAGCAGTCGATTTTATCAGCGTTTCAAACGCAAAACGCTTGTAAACGTGGCTAAATGCAGCAAATCGCGTTTATAAGCATTTGCGTTTGCAAATTTTTTTCCAGTTCCTGATGCTGTCCAGAGCCTTTTTTCATCATGAAAAATGCATTCAGAGCGTTTTCAAGGTACTCAAATGGACAAAACACTGAACACGGGATGTTCCTACCAAGCCTGTCACACATTGTAATGACCAATTCACACCTCAGACCCCTCCCACCCTTAGAAACAAAAGATATGTTAATGAACATTCACACCTCAAATTCCTCATGAAGACCCCCTGCCAGGTGGCCTTAATGACTCCTTCCACCAGACACCTTTCCCACCCTTGGAAACAAAAGAAATGTTAAGGAGCAACTCACACCTATGCTAATCTCAACACATACTGCTGTCTCTGCTTCTACTATCTGTATTTCTCTGAAACAGTCTGAAATAGTTAATAATTTACCACTTTTCAGTGCATTCTGGACATTTGGGAGGTTCTCCTGTGCTTATGGCTTTGATTTTTTTTTTATGTGGGTTGTATCAGTACCAGGGTCCACACTGCTTTATTCTATAGTAGGGGTGCAGGCCCCCAGCGTAGGGTGAGGCTGATGCTAGATCACCTGGAAGTGAGATCCCCCATTATAGGCTACCTGTGACTGCGATTATTTTGATCCTTTTTTGAAATATGCTGAAAAAAAAAATGTTTTTCCTTGCTCTATTCCTCCCCCCCCCCCCCCCAATCTAACAGAGTTAGAGCGCAGTGGAAGTTTAATGCATTTTTAAGCCAGCCTTCCGTGCGGCCGGGCGAGAATAAAGCCCTGGCTTCTCCTCCTGCTCGCATGTCATGTAGACATATATCCTTCAAGATGAAGTGAATGGCCCATGAATGGCATTCGCCACAATTGAAATAAACATTGACTTCTCATGCTCAGCCATGCAGCTAACTGCTCGGCAGTTGACTCCGGCCTCTCGCGGTGCAGGACACTGCCAGCGACTCTGATGATTTTATTTCTGGCCTGCGGGCGAGTGTTTTTCTGTGTAAACTGAGGAGATTGGAGATCAGGTACGCTTAGGTTACCGGAGAAGCCTTATAAATCCCGACAGCAATTAAAGAGGAACGCCAACCAAAAGGGAAAGCCAACCATTGGCTCGCTTTAAAACCTTGCACTTCTCTATATAGACAGCACTTGGTTCTATCAGCGTCCTCAATGCCGTAGGGCAGTGTTTCCCAACATTTCTTCAGATGGGGCACCCTTTAAAAATATCCAAAATCTCAGGGCACCTTCACACCAGAGTCCCCCAACACTTTAGAAGTCTGTATCCTTCCCCTTTCGCCACCTCGTCGTCTTTCACCTCCGAGTCCTCAGTCCCCCCATTCACACCGGAATCCTCAACCCCTCCCCTTCCCATATTGCAATCACCGGAGTCCTCACCCCCCTTCCTTTCACATCAGAGTCCTCAGTCCTACACCCAGTGGAGTCCCTAGGCAGGTGCGGGAGGTGTGCGCTGTACCAAATGGCACCTATCGCAAGGGGTGACACCGGACCCGCTCCACGAAAAGGTACGTTTTAAAGCAAGCCGATAATCCTCGCAGGATGGATCGGATCTGCAGATTGAGCATAATGGATCGGAGTCCGATCCATTATGCTCCCCAATCCTCAGATCCGATCCATCCTGCGGGGATCATCGGCTTGTAACCTATATGGGGTTAACTGATCTCTCCACGAGCTCCACAAAAAGGTAAGTTTTAAAGCAAGCTGACAATCCTCGCAGGATGGATCAGATCTGCGGAGTCCGATCCATTATGCTCCCCAATCCTCAGATCTGATCCTTCCTGTGGGGATCATTGGCTTGCAACCTATACGGGGTTAACTGATCTCTCCATGAGCTCCATAAAAAGGTAAGTTATAAAGTAAGCTAATGATCCCCGCAGGATGGATCGGATCTGCGGATTTAGCATAATGGATCCATTATGCTCCCCAATCTGCATATTCGATGCTTTAAAACTTACCTTTTTGTGGAGCTCGTGAAGAGATCAGTTAACCCCGTATAGGTTACAAGCCAATGATCCCCGCAGGATGGATCGGATCTGAGGATTGGGGAGCATAATGGATCGGACCTGTTTTGATAAACATCTGCGTGAATATATGTATGGTTTGGGGGGCCTTTAACAAACTCTGAAAGCTGTAAGTGAAAAATTAAAAAACAGTGGAAAAAGTGCAAAAATGGTCCGGCCACCTGAGTTTTAAATGTGAATCACAGGACCCATGGGGTCCCACTTTCATATCAGAGTCCCCCAACACTTTAGAAGTCCCCTTTTCACCTCAGAGTCCCCAGTCCCTCCTTCATATCCTCAATTCCCCCGTCTTCACATCAGAATCCTCAGCCCCCCTTTCACACCAGAATCCTCACACCCACCCTCTTTTTCCTTTCACATCAGAATTCTCAGCCCCTTCTTTCACCTCAGAGTCTTCAGTCCCTCACCTTTTAAATGGGGTCCCACCTTCACATCAGAACCTCCGCCACTTTAGAAGCCCCCTTTTCACATCAGTCCTCATCCTTCTTCACATCTACGTCTTCACCCCACTCCCTTTCACATCAGAATCATTAGCTCCCCCCTACACATCAGAGTCCTCAGTCCCTGCTTTTACATTAGAGTCCTCATCCTCCCTATTTATTTCACATCAGAGTCCTTTGTCCCTGCTTTTACATCAACAACCTTCTCATTCACATCAGAATTCTCAGCCCTGCATACTCATCAGAGTCCACACAACCCCACCCCTCTTCTTTTCACACCAGAGTCCTCAGTCCCCCACTGTTTAAATGGGGTCCCCGCTTCACATAAAACCCCCCCTTTGTCACATCAGAGTCCACCCCCCCCTTTCCCCTTCACATCAGAATCCTCAGCCTTTCGTTTCAACAAGCGTCTTTAGCCCCATTTTTTCCCTTCACATCAGATTTCACAGTCCCACCTTTCACATCAGAGTCCTCAGTCCTCACTTCTTCCTTTTTTTCACATGAGAGTCCTCAGTCTCCCACCTTTTACACGAAAGTCCTTGATCAGTGCCTTGGTAGTAGGTGGGAAGTGGTGCAGGTATAGATGTAGGCAAACTTCCAATTCTTTCTAAATTCTAGGGCTGAATGCTTTTCTGCCCCAGATTAACACCATGCATATCAATTGTGCTGGTGACCTGCTCGTCTTCCCCATGGAAATGCACGATGCCGTGCAAAAATACAGGATGCAGCATGGCAGAGGGCACCCCAGTTGAGAAATGCTCCTTAGGGCCATGACACGCCAGCAGGGGCGGACTGGCAACTCTTGGGGCCCCCGGGCAATAGGGGATCATGGGGCCCCTGTGTCCTTGCCCAAACTCAAAAAAGCCTATGAAAAAGGTACCAGGGGCATCTCATGGGCCCCCTACTGACCCCGGGCCCTCGGGCAGTGCCCGAGTTTCCAAATGGTCAGTCCACCCCTGCACGCTAGTGATCCTGTCCCTGGTGACAACTCACCACAATAGGATTAGACTGATTGCCTTCTCCTATGGCTTTGCTCCCTTGCTGGTGGCTTTTAAATTTCAGCTGGAGGGTAGGGGGTGATGGCAAGAAAATATAAAGAATGCGTGTAGGTAATATACTAACTATAAGAACTAACTGGTGAATTTTATACTAGTTTGGAGCAAATCATCTGACCCTCTTAAATCACACACACATAATTCATCAAAGTCAATGAGGAAGGTGAAATTAAGGTGCTTTTGGTGTTTTTCTATAGCGTAACATCAGCAATAATCTATATTGCATACTTCCATTAAATCAGCATGGCACAATGTAAGTATGTATATCTCATACCTGATGTGCTGCTGGAGAAGTAGGAAATTACTGTAGTAGTTAGCGCTGCTACAGTGATATCCGCAATCTTCTGGGTCCTGGTCAGTCTTCTCTTCTGCACACAGACCACAGGGGTTTGCTCGCTCAGCACTCCTGTCATTCATTGTACACCTTGTATTTTTTTCAGTGATTGGATGAGGTAGAGAGGATGGGCAGTATCAGCACAATTTCTACCTCATCCAGTCAGAGAACACCTTGAATTCAGTACAAGAAATACAAGGTGTTCTATGAGTGACGGCAGTGCCAAGTGCCCGATTTCCTGAATTCTGTGTGCAGAGGGGAAGTCGCTCATACAGAACCAGAGCAGGATCTGGAAGATGGTGGCTATCACTGTAGAAGTGCTGACTACCAGGGGCAGACTGACCATTTGGAAACTGCCCAAGGGCCCAGGGTCAGTAGGGGGCCCCATGAGATGCCCCTGGTACCTTTTTCATAGGCTTTTTTGAGTTTGGGCAAAGACACAGGGGCCCCATGATCCCCTATTGCCCGGGGGCCCCATGAGTTGTCACTCCGCCCCTGCTGACTACTATAGTGATTGTCAGCTTCCACAAAGGCCAATCAGATATAAGATATGCATACCTACATTGGGCCAAGCTGGAAAATAAGTATGCAATATACATAATTACAAAGTTGATCCAGAGGAAGGCAAAAACCCCCAATAAATTAATAAATTCCTGAAGCTTAGCTGTAAGTGTGCACTCAAGTTTGAGATGTTTCTTCACTTTTATGCAGTGTATGCACATGTACTGATGTACATTATGTTGCGTTTTATTGCACAATACATTAAAGCGACCTATGCCAACACATCCCAATACGCTTAAAATTGTACCTGATCCTTTTTTTCGAATGCAATACCCTATTACCATTTGTTGCAGCATGCAACAATGCAAGTGCGTTGCCTTAGTGCTTTGGAGTGCCATTCAAAATGAACAGCACCGCAATGCAGCAACTCATGCTACATGTATTACCATGAATTGGCCCTGAAATGGCTCCTGAGGGTTATGAGCAGGGCTTTTTTCAGTAGAAACATGGGGGAATGCAGTTCTGGCACCTCCAGCACTGAATGTATGTAATGGCAAGGGGTGCTGAGGTGTGTTGGAGGGTTTATTAACTCCTTGGCACTGGCTGTATGCAAATATGCGGCCTCTCAGCAGCTAGGTCTTGACTCTGAGAGGCTGCATATTTGCATTTCCAATGCAAACCAACATGTCTTGGCGCCTCATGGAAAGCTCTCCAACCATGTGACCACTGTGACAGCCAATCAATGCGGACACATGACCCTAAACCCCACCTCCTGGCATCAGAAACCCCTTAAAGGGCCAGAAGGCCCCAGCGCCAAGGGGTTAATGCTGGCTGCTGGGGGATCTTTTGTTGCTGAGGGGTCTGGCGGGAGATCCATTGTTGCTGGGAGGGATCTACTGCTAAAGAAGGGGTCTACTGTTGCTGGCTTCTGGGGGCTCCCATGATGCTGGCTGCTGGTAGGTCTATTGTTGCTGGTGGTATATTGTTGCAGGAGATGTCTGTTGTTGCTAGGGGATCTATTGTTGCTGGGGGGGGGGAGGGTGATCTATTGTTGCTGGCTGCAAGAAACCTATTTTACTACTTTTCTTGTTTTCATTAACACATTCCATACATATTACTTAGTGCCACAAAATGATGCTTGGTTCTGTATTCTCTAAAAGGGGTGGCACTGGGAGTTGGGTAGTGGGTGGAACTAAGGGACAGCGGCTTGGAGGTGAGTTAGGAATGAAGGGGTACCTGCACCTATTCTGAGAGAAAAAAAGCCCTGGTTCTTAGAATTCATTTTATCTATCCTGGACCTGCTCTGGTGCCAAACCACAGCCCTTCTTGAGCTAGGAGCATGATGTTAAATACCAAGGGACACAAATACATCTGAAATTCCTTCTTAAAAAAATAGCCATACTGCTATAAGAATAAGTAAAAAAAGACATATTGCACAGTACAAAGCAAAATCTGTAGTTTTTATTTTTTAACTGTGAAATTAATTTAGTCAAAATCACATCACTCATTCCTATTGGTGGGCAGTGATAAAAAGAAAAGAAAAGCAAGACAAGGCAAGGCAAAGAAAAGAAAAGAGAGGCAAGGCAAGGCAAAGAAAAGCAAAGAAAAGAAAAGAAAAGAGAGGCAAGGCAAAGAAAAGAAAAGAGAGGCAAGGCAAAGAAAAGAAAAGAGAGGCAAGGCAAAGAAAAGAAAAGAAAAGAAAAGAGAGGCAAGGCAAAGAAAAGAAAAGAGAGGCAAGGCAAAGAAAAGAAAAGAGAGGCAAGGCAAAGAAAAGAAAAGAAAAGAAAAGAGAGGCAAGGCAAAGAAAAGAAAAGAAAAGAGAGGCAAGGCAAAGAAAAGAAAAGAAAAGAAAAGAAAAGAAAAGAGAAGAGAAGGCAAAGAAAAGAAAAGAGAAGAGAAGGCAAAGAAAAGAAAAGAAAAGAGAAGGCAAAGAAAAGAAAAGAGAGGCAAGGCAAAGAAAAGAAAATAAAATAAAAGAGAGGCAAGGCAAAGAAAAGAAGAAAAGAAAAGAGAGGCAAGGCAAAGAAAAGAAAAGAAAAGAGAGGCAAGGAAAAGAAAAGAAAAGAGAGGCAAGGCAAAGAAAAGAAAAGAAAAGAGAGGCAATGCAAAGAAAAGAAAGAGAAAAGAGAGGCAAGTCAAGGCAAAAAAAGAAAAACAACATAGAAAAAAAATCAAGTAAAAAAAAAAAAGTACAACAAATTATTCCTGGGAGGTATCCACTCTACAATTCAATGGACATTTGTGAATCCTTAAAAATATGTATTATCCGTGTATATGTATTCATAAAGCCAACAAATCGGAAAATTGAGAAGGTATTTTTTTAAAACAAATGTCTCCTCAGTGGTGAAATCAAAATCACATCATTCATCTCTGGACCATGATAAAAAAAAAAACAACAAAAAATTATAAAAAAGAAACAACATAGAAAAAATATAAAGCAAAAAAAAAGTGCAACAAATTATTGCCAAGAGGTTTTCTTCATTGTATCTACTCTACAATTCAATGGACATTTGTGAATCCCTAAAAATAAATCTTACTGATTTAAATGCATTCAAAAAGTTAACATAAAGGGAAATGGATATAGCAACAAATAAAAAACATAGTACAAACAGCAGCCTGGCCGACCTCAAATAAATATGACCTCTTTGTTCAGCTGTAGACAAAGTCGGATGCCGTAATTATCCCCAGATATGAATATTTGACTCTTTGACTTCTCTTTTATCCTGTGTTTTACACCAATTATGCCTTTGCTGTCTCTGGGTTGAGCTGGACTTCCCCTGGACTCGCCATGTCTTTTCAATTACACCAGTCATCAGCAACCCAGAACAGGAAGTAAGTTTCGACTGAACCTCAAACCAATCCAGACACAGGAAACCAGGGTGAGCAATCAACAAAGGCTGCAGACTTAGCAGCAGCATGAAAACCCTTAGTAAGCACTTGTTGAAATCGGAGGTCAGGTTCCACCTTCCCACACCTGTCCACAGCAGCTCGCATTTTCGGCTGTTTGCTTAGCTATGGAGCATAAAAAACGGCCCTTGCGTAAGCCTAAGGTCATCCAATTTGCATTTAATTTGCAAGTATTTTTGAAGCCATTTTTTTCATAATTTTGGATAAGGGTGGGGAAAACCCCGGTCAGTTTTTCTTTTTACTGCCATTGCCTAGCAAGGAAAATTTCTCTTGGCTCCCAGGCACTACAAAGAGTGGATAGTGAGCTCTGCAAAGTGAGAGAAAATCCCCTCTGAGACAGTTGTCACTGGAACAGGCGTCCTCATAGACACCTGTCTTAAGGTGATAATAAAAGCATTGTCTATACCAGCCTTTATCAACCAGGGTGCCCAGGTACCCTGGGGTGCATTGAGGTTTCTTCAGGGGTGCCTTGGCAAAATGTCTAAAAATTGCTGAAAACTTGTATACAAGCCAAGGGCTGGAACAAGCCTGCCTTTTAGTTACACAAAGCCACAGGTTTTCATTGTGCATCATTACGACTTTCTAGCCACCGGCGTCCTGACAACCAATTACATCATTAGTTTGTGAGATGGGGAAACGGCTCTCATTGTTTGAACACTATTTGTGTGGAAGTAAATTAATGTTTTGCCTGACATTCTGTGGTTTAGCCACAAGAGGTCACTGTTTTTCTAACAGCCTCAGACTGCATAGATCAGTGGTTCTCAACCTGTGGGTTGTGACCCCTTTGGGGGTCGAACGACCCTTTCACAGGGGTCGCCTAAGACCATCGGAAAACACATATTTCCAATGTGTAAAGAGCAGCTACTGTGTAGAAAGCAGCTACTGTGTTCAAAGCAGATACTCTGTTAAAAGCAGCTACTGTGTTGAAAGCAGCAGTATTGGAGGTAAAACAACACTTCATGAATTATAATTACTGGGTAAATAATTTTATGGTTGGGGGTCACCACAACATAAGGAACTGTATTAAAGGGTCGTGGCATTAGGAAGGTTGAGAACCATTAGCATAGATATTTGTATATTCATGAAGAGGTGGGGTTTTTTGCACACAGAGTTGGAGAGAACAGGAAGGAGAGAGAGAAGCCATGTTTTGGAGCATGGTGAATAAGGGGCCCTGTGAGCTGAGAATCTGATGACATCCAGGTGTGAAAGCGTCCCTCCGTAACCAGAGCTGCAGCTAAGTGAAGCTGATGAGATTGCTGCCAGGAAGGCTGATGAGAGCAGAGGAACTAAGCAACATATACGGCGAGACCGCATGCTTGTTGGAGAGACATTTATTCTGTTCAGAGTCACCAGCGGATGCAAAGCAGACCCGGATCGGTAAGATCGTGCACGCACCTCATTTCAGTGTTGGCGCCTTGAGACTGAGTCCAGGCCTATAGTTAGTTAGTTAGGGTCTCTGTTTGTGTCAGGCCACAACTGTTGTTACTGATCATTGGAAGGACTTCACAACTTAAAGTGACATTTCACATTGGAGAGCTGATAAAATCCTACAAACTCAAGCCAGACTGGCGTTTTGCTCAGAAAGATTACTCAGGCACGTGCTACAGGACCAGTTATGGGAGTGGGAATTCTGTAGATTTGTGTAAGATTGTAAGCTGTTGTGCTGCACCGCAGGCTAGCCCATACCATACACCCATACACTGATTCCTGCTCTTTTAGGGTAATAACAGGTAAGGTGTGGCAGCTTAGTTGTGCCCGCCAGTAGGTAAATTACTTCACTTTCTACCTTCGTCCATCGGAGGGCGCCGTGATGTGCAGCACAAGGGTCTCAGCCTTTGGGCTGGGTGTATGTAAATTTATTGTATGTTTCCAGCATTTGTGGTTGTGTTTATTTGCCACATCTAAGTAAAATTCTGTTGTGGCAAAAGCTGGTGTTGGGGTTGCTTTCCTCGTTCGTGACTTCACTGTATCCTGGGGAGCCCACCCTGGTACACGGCTTACAACTTGATAAGAAGGATGTCAGTTGCCTGCACAGCATCCTAGTTTGACCCTCCCTTATCCTCTCTCCATCAGTGTTGGGGTCACATTAGTTCAGTGTTGGATAAAAACTGAGGGAGAAGACAAACACTGGAATGCTTCTCACTACCAGCGTGCAAAGGTGTGTTTGCTTTTGAAAAATAGATCACTTCTAATGTTGGGTGTCCTACATGTGTAAATGCGTTATATGAAACTATTAGAATAGTTTTTCACATTTTAGAATGGGGTGCATCAAGACTGTCCATAATTTTAAAGGGTGCCTGGGGACTGTCCATAATTTTAAAGGGTGCCTTGACTGAAAAAAGGTTGAAAAACACTGGACTATACTTACCTGCTCTCTGCAGTGGTTTTGCACAGAGCAGCCCCGATCCTCCTCTTTTTGGGTCCTCCGCCAGCACTTCTGGCCCCTCCCTTCTACTGAGTGCCCCCAGAGCAAGCAGCTTGCTATTGGGGTACCCAAGCAGGCTCGCTCCTGAGCCGCTGCTCTGCATGTCCAGTCACACATAGAGTGCGGCTTGGCCCCATCTCCGCACTTTCCTCATTGGCTCACTGGCTGTGATGGCAAAGGAACAACAAGCAAGGCGCCGAGTCAGCGTGGATAAAAACAGTTGTACTTTATTTAAAAACACTTACATCTAAAACTCCCTCGATGTTTGTGGCAGGCAAGGACACTGGAGCCAGAGGCATCAGAAGAGCGAAGCCAATGATCTGTGCATGGCCCAAGGAGAGACCCGCTGATGTGGACTCTATGGCATCTCTACAAGCCTTCCCACCAATGGTAGGGAGAAGTGACAAAAGAGGTGGAGCTTCTGAAACGCGTTGCGGCCCGCCCCCTTTCCATTCATGGCACCTGTCAATTCTCCCTACCAGTGGGTAAATTCAGGTCCAGAGGAAGACCTCGGTAGTTCCTCCGCTCCTTATCTCAGGAGGAGGAGAGTAGCAGAGCTACAGGGAGTAAGAACCCTTGGCAGAAGCCTCTGGCAGGTCCTAAGATCCAATGTACCTCATGTGTTGCTTATGGAACTGTGTCAACTCTGTGACCCATGGTATTATTTGAGGTTCTTCAGTAAAAAACGTAAACTAAATCCAGCCTTATTCAGTCACAAAGCTGCCCTGAAGAGAGTGAGAGAGTTCTACAGAGGTCAACTAACTGTTGTGCCTGAGAGATGTGGAACCAGTGTCTGGGACTGTGGGACCCCTCGGGGTGAAGCCATGCAGCCAGGAGGATGGAGAGGGGGTTCGGTCTTCAAAAGCCACCCACACAGGTTCCATATTGTCTAGAAGATCAGTATATGTTAGGAGTCAGCTCAACTGCTTACTATGGCCACGCACAAGGCAGCCTACCACCCACCCACAACATGATCACTCACTTGGATGATTTTGGTAATGTACAAGCATTCCCCATTTCAAACAATGTGCATGAGGAAAATAGCACCATGACCTTACAGGGAGAGAAGGGTTCAGTTACACCAGAGGTCGGGAGACTTCAGGAAAAGAGCACCAATGGGCAGTGATGTTCCAGCACTAAAGAATACTAAGAAATGGGCTCCAGTGATGAGGAGGGGATAGATGATGTGGTGGCTGACCAACTGTAGGCACCACCGACTGGGAAGGAGGCAAATTCTGAGGGAGAGGCAGTTGAGCGGCAAAATAGGATTTTATCCAGGGGCAGGACAGCTTTGCAGAGGACTAGAGGGAACATCTGTCCACAGGTACAAACCACTGCTATCCTCTGAGCCAACTAATGTATTTGTATCTAGAGCAAAAGAAAAACAACTGTCCTTAAATACCCCATACCCACCATCATAATGCCAACTTGGTAAAACTACTGGTTTTGCAGCTGCTGCCCATCAGTCCCATTCTGTGAGTTTATGGCCTGTGCTACATCACAGTGACAGGTACCCAGCCACTATTATTTTCCCCAGAAGGCCATCCAACTAGCATGTGGAAAGCACCTTGTCTATGTCTCTGGACCATGCTGCAATGCTGACATAGTCCATGTGACACTTGGTCAAATAAGCATGAGCAGGAAAGTTACATATGCATACTTCATCAAGCATCAGGTTACTGGAAAGAATGAAGAATGGAGCATACCAATGGACCTAGTGGTACCACCGTGGGTCTTGTCCGGTGATGACAACTATACCCCTTCCTCCCCACCAGCCCCATCCTCTGATTTCTTGAAACCAACAGTCTCCCCCAAGCACCTAGGGCATATGCAGCATGCCAGGCTAACAACTGCACTGATGTATTGCAGCTCACATGCCCGAGACATTCAAATGTGCAGTTACTTTTTTGGACAAATAAATACAGAAAGAAGAGCCAAGCTTATATTTTTTTTACTTTCAAACAACCTACCACACTTAGCTCTGAGCCCATGTTGTTGTTTGTGTTTTATCAGTGCAATGCACCACTACATATGCAACTGCTTCACATCTTGTACGTTGCGTTGTTGCACTGTGCTGACTAGGTGCAGTGAGGTACCATTCAAAATTAAAGTCACCATGAGACCAGGGGTGGACTGACAACTCATGGGACCCCCGGGCAATAGGGGATCATGGGGCCCCTGTGTCCTTGCCCAAACACAAAAAAGCCTATGAAAAAGGTACCAGGGGCATCTCATGGGGCCCCCTACTGACCCTGAGCCCTCGGGCAGTGCCAAGTTTCCAAATGGTCAGTTCATCCCCGCACGAGACATTTTTTAGTAACTTGTGCGCATTACGGCTATGAATTACTCTGAATGGGCCCTAAAGATGACTGAAAGCTTTTACACAATCCAGGACCTGGATTATCGTTCATTGTAGATAAACACAAATGCTTACCAGTTTCTCTAGCCCTTTTGCATGACTAAAGCCAAAAACAAAACATTAATTAAAAAAATTAAACCGTCCCATGCCCATTCAAAACAAAAATCTGCTTCACCCTTGACTGAATGCCCCAGTCATTGGGTATTGGTGGACATTTTACGCTCTCAAATTTCTGAAATTTCAGTTCCTGCATTCCAGTTTGAGTAAATAAATTGTTATATAATGGTGTCCACATGAAAGTTGTGTTTTCCGTTTTCTCATGACAATCTATTAAAATGTCATCTTCAAAGATGCACATGATTGGCGCTACTTAATTTTATGGGTCAGCGATAAATTATTGTTTTAACGTGACCATGAACTAAGCTATACATAACCAGCACAGCGTGTTAAAATAGTCAATCACTCAATAACGGTGAGAGATGTTGGTTCACAAGCCAACCACTTTATTCCTCTCAGGGATGCAGAGGTCATACTGACTCCTAATAGCTTCATTCAATGGAAGTACTTTAAAAAGCAGAAAACTAATTCTTACTCAGACCTACGCTTTATTCAACAATGTTATAACATCTTCAACAAAACGAGCAATTCTGCTTCATGGTCAGGCTGTGTACACTAATGGACTGATACAAATGGAATAATATCTCTGCAGTCAGTCAAAATACACCAGTTAGCTGGATAATGTCATTGAAAAGCAGAAGGAAAAACTTTATTTGAAGTGTATATCCACATAATAATGACCATAATCATTGCTTAAAGAAGGAATTTAGTACTCAAAGAGTCAACTCATAAAAAAGTAATTTGTTAGTAATAAGTAGAGTCTGATGGGCTGAGGAATCTATGTCTTGTGGACTCCAGTGTTGAGATTTCCCCAACATAGTTAACACTCTAGTCCAGCTGGAACCCTAGGGTTCCTTTAGAGGTTTATAGTGGTTTCCTAACTTGCAGCTGACGGAGCTCTCACCTGATTGTGCCTTCATAATTCTGGGTCCAATGCCACTTAGCATAGCCAGCAGAATAAAACCAATACACTTTGTAGCTGTTTGTAAGAGGGACATTCTGATCACTACTGCAAGGGTTCAAATGATCCCACTGATCTCCAATGTAGGGACATTCTTCTCTCTGATCCAAATTAATTTTAACTGGGGTTCCCCAATAAAAAAAAGGTTTGTTCAATGGCTCCTCAACGATATAAAGGTTGAGAAAGGCTACAGCAGTCTGACCCATTTTGAAAGTTTGGGTGCTCTCTCTTCCAGTAGAGAGATTAAGAATCCCTCCAGTGCCCCCAACAGGGATGAAGACCCAGGACCTCAAGCACAAATTTCCTACCATCAAAGCTCTCAAGAGATAGTTTCAAAAGTTTCTTTATGGTTTAACACTCCTGCATTAAAAACCCTGAAATATCTGGTTTGAGTGGTTCTGACCCTTTAGAAAGAGTCACATTTACCATCACTGATGGTCCAGGGCATCAGGTTAATAGGGGCAGGACCCAGCCTAAAATATTATACTATCATGCTACAGTAATTCCAGGAGTGCGGCTTGACCTCCTCGGCCTGCCCTACGCGTTACGTCACTACCACATAATTAACCCCTGACCAAGTAACGTAGCTGTGACATAGCACATAGGGCGTGTCAATGGCATCAAGCAGCACACCCGAAAGCTTTTGAGCTGCCATCTTGTGAGCGACCAGGGAATCAAATCTCTTAAGGAAACAGAAGGCTTTTTACTGTGGTGTGCCAGTTGAGCACATTTTAATGTGAGTGCATTATAAATTTTAATAAATACTGATGGAAAAAGTTGGTTCGCTATGATGGTGTATTCTTTCTGGAATTTGGAGGAATTATCGTGTATGGATTAAGATGGGGATGGAATGAGTTTCAATGGGAGGCTGAAGAGTACAGGAGTCAATACCAACTCTGGTTAAAGGGAAAGGTCGCTTTTTGACCTAAATCTTCTAGGCCAAATACAGGAGGTGAGAGTATATATGTATGTCGGCGAAGGATTCACACATCTAGGGTGATAATGAGCACTGATTGAAAGCAAGATTTGCATAATTTCCCCGATTGATGGAAGGATAACCACAAAATTGCACTGAAGTATATTTGACTTTAGTAGGTAAGTATAACATGTTTGTTATTATAAAAAAAAATCACTTTAAGGTGGGCACAGATAGCTAATTCGTGTGGATGTGTGTGCTTTTTGATCCTGCTGATTAGTTGAAATTGCTAATAGGCCATCTTTGAAGATAAATTCAGCTCTATCATAAAAAAACTATGTAAGGAAAAAAAAAGTTTTTGTTTAGACAAGGATTCTTTTGAACATTATGAGCTATGAATCTGCTATATCAAAATATATAGGATTGGCCTCAATTCAGATTTTCAGTATTCATTTCTGATAAGAATTTATTCAAAGCAAATCAAAAGAACTTTCTCCTTGCCCTACTTTTCACATATATTTCTCATTATTGTCTTCTAACACACAAGTTACATCTTCAACCCTTCCTTGTACAGCATGCGTTTGTTTGAAAAAACAAAACAAAAAACTTTCCAAATAAAGTTGGCTCCAGCAAACTGAACATATCACAAACATTTATGACATTTCCTACTGAATAAAGTACAACTACAGGCCTGCCCAGGGGCGGACTGACAACTCCTGGGGCCCCCGGGCAATAGGGGATCATGGGGCCCCTGTGTCCTTGCCCAAACTCAAAAAAGCCTATGAAAAAGGTACCAGGGGCATCTCATGGGGCCCCCTACTGACCCCGAGCCCTCGGGCAGTGCCCGAGTTTCCAAATGGTCAGTCTGCCCCTGGGCCTGCCATCATTGCAGCCATTTACACTGCCAAAGGAGAGTTAAATGGAAGAGAGAAGGAGCTTTGAAGTGTAATAGGTTAGAAGAGTTTATTAAGACGCACAGAATAAAATGCACTTACTAGAAAAAAGGTAAAATATCAGCATATCAATCAAGTGAAACATCAAAGATTCTTCCTGCAATGGGTCAGTATCCAACAGTGTTGAGTGGTGTATGGCAGCCAGCAACCTCCAGAACCATGCTGGAGCATAGTAAGAAGTGACGTCAGAGGGGACAGCAACGCGTTTCAGAGTATGCGCAATTGCTCCTTCGTCAGACCAGAGAGCAATCGTGCATGCTCCAAAACGCGTTACCGCCCCCTCTGATGTCACTTCTGGAGGTTTCTGGCAGCCATAAACCGCTCAGAACCACTGGTTGGATTACTACTGGATACTGACCCTTCACAGGAAGAATCTTTGATGTTTCACCTGATTGATATGCTGACATTTTACCTAGTAAGTGCATCTTATTCTGTGCATTTTAATAAACTGTTCTAGCCTATTACACTTAGAAGTGCCTCCTCTCTTCCCTTTGTGCTGTTCAGAGCCTGGCTTCTCTCTCCTGAAGTGCTGCTGCAAGTGTTATTATTATACAGGATTTATATAGCGCCAACAGTTTGCTCAGCGCTTTACAATATAAAGGGAGATAAAACAGCAACAATACAGTTCAATACAAGAGGGTTAGGAGAGCCCTGCTCCTTGCAGCTTACAATCTAGGAGGGAGGGGTTAGTGGTACAAAAAGTGGTAACTGTGGGGGATGGAGTGGTTGAAAGAGTAGAAGATTCCAGTATTAGCTGAGGGCAGGATAGGCTTCCATGAAGAGATAGGTTTTCAGAGATCGCCTAAAAGTGAGCAGAGTAGGCGACAGTCTGATAGATTGGGGTAGAGAGCTCCAGAGGATGGGGGAAGCCCTGGAGAAGTCCTGGAGACGAGCATGGGAGGAGGAGACAAGGGAGCTAGAGAGTAGGAGGTCTTGTGATGAGAGGAGAGTACGGTCTGGGTGATATTTGGAGACAAGATTGGTGATGTAATTTGGGGCAGAGTTATAAATGGCTTTATACGTCATTATTAGTGTTTTGAATTTTATCCGTTGGGCAACGCAAAGCCAGTGAAGGGATTGGCAGAGAGGGATGGCAGATACAGAACGATTAGTAAGGTGGATGAGTCTGGCAGCAGCATTCATGTTAGACTGAAGAGGGGATAGCCTGCGATGAGGTAGGCCAATGAGGAGGGAGTTACAATAGTCAAGGCGAGATATAACAAGGGAGTGAATAAGTTGCTTAGTGGTTTCCGAGGTTAGGAACGGTCGTATCTTGGAGATGTTGCGGAGGTGAAGTCTACATGATTTGGACAGCGATTGGATCTGGGGCTGAAAGGACAGATGGGAGTCTAGGATTACACCTAGTACCCTGGCATGAGGGGAGGGAGTGATGATTGTGTTATCGATCTTGATGGAGAAGTCATGGGAGGAGGCACGGGCTGGAGGGAATACTAAGAGCTCAGTTTTGGAAAGATTGAGTTTGAGGAAGTGGAGTGACATCCATGCCGATATGTCGCTTGGTAGGTTAGTAATGCAAGAGGAGACTGAAGGGGTGAGGTGAGGAGTAGAAAGATAAATTTGTGTGTCATCAGCATAGAGATGGTAATTGAAGCCGTGGGAGCTTATCAATTGACCAAGGGAGGAGGTGTAGATGGAAAAGAGAAGGGGTCCAAGGACAGAACCTTGAGGGACCCCTATGGAGAGAGGGAGTGAAGAGGAGGTGGCAGCGTTATAGGTAACACTGAAGGAGCGCTGTGATAGGTAGGAGGAGAACCCGGAGAGGGCGGAGTCTCTGAGGCCAAGAGAATGGAGTTTTTTGAGGAGGAGGGGATGGTCAAGTGTTGGATGGTCAACCATTTCTCCCTACCACCATTTGGCTGTTTCCAGTCTACACATTTGACTGTTTTGGATCCCCATGGTCTCTTTTACCAGAGCGCCCTACATACCTTACTTAAAGGAAATTGAAATGCCTTTTTGGAATTGCCTGAGAAATAAACCTGGCTTTCTTAATTGTCATCATTTTGTACTTTTCATTGCTGGTGGTGGGTGGGACTATCCTGAGGCTTGCAAGTCAACCTCAGACCTGGGAACTTTCTGAGAATGAGGACAGAATAGGGGATGGAGTGGTGAGCTGGGCTTATCATGGTGTGTAACGCCCTCATCATATCTGTGGACAACAATTGTGGCTGTCCTGTGGAAAGAGACACGCCAGGCAACCACAGCCAGCAAAGAAGAGGCTGTCCATCACAAGTGGTAGGGAGTTGAGACAAACCATTTAACACTGACAGGGTTGCTTACAATGGTCAGCTTTTATTTATAAAGTTAAAAGACTTTTAGGCTTCAATTTGTTAGTCACTCATGTAAAGTCCATCTAAATCTATTAGCTCATCTGGCACTACCCTCTCCACATGTCAGCAATGCCGCTGTCCAAGGATGGGGGAGGAGTAGCGTAGTCCCCTAGGAGAATAATCATGTTAGTGAAAGTAGGTGAAAATTACAGAAAAAAACCTGAAAAAAAGAAAATGAATGCATCCTGCATATCTAAGCACAGGTAAACTATAATATAACACATTTCTGTTTGGAATTTGGATACGCTTTTAAGCTCTTGGTCCGTGGTTGCAATTCATTAGCCACCTTATTAACCGCTGCTTGGTAGAAAAACAACATAAAAAACAAAAACAGGCATTCAGGAGGCAGAAGGATTGTCCCCTGAATACCTGACAGCAGCTGCTTAGGCCGCTTTCTTATGCATGTGTAGCGCCCACTAGGTGGTGCTTGTATAAGGTAAATTTATTTTTGGCTCATGATAGTGAGTGAGTTTGAATTTCTGTGGGTTCAGTGTGGTCAGGCTGGATGACTCAGTTCTGGAGGTCAATGGAAGCTTCCAGAAGATAGTAGGCAGAAGGGTGGAGACCTCAATCTGTATATTCATGGGAGTCTGACCAATCCCAGGCTAAGAGGCCCTGGTAGTGTTGTAGACTAGCCCATAAATATGAGAGAGCCATGCTAGCAGAGGAGTCGGGTGGAAGATGGATTGCTGAGCTGTGTTGCTGTGCGGCCTGGGAGGGAGCCCCAGAGGAGAGGGGATCTGCTTCCAGGCTGGAGGCTGGAAGATGAGGAGAAACTGAGAGAGGGAGCTCCACTGCCCTGCTGTCCACTGGGGAACGACAGCCTACAAAGCTTGGAGAGGAACCAGCCCAGAGAGAAGGCCTGAAAACAGTTCTATCCACAGCTGCAGGACAGGGACAGTGTGAGTACCTCTACACCCCCTGGGCCTAGAAGGGAGAGGTCTGCTGGATGCAAGTTCTTGCAGGTCTTCAGGGTACAGGTAATAGCTTACCCAATTCTTTGTCCTGGGATCAGAGGCCATAGCTAGGTAATATTCTGTACACCAAGAGGACCAAGAGCTCCTACACATTTTCATGTTGCTAGAAATCCACTGTGGGGACACAAAGCTCCAAGAAGGGGATTACTTTACTAAGGACTGTAATGGTTCCGGCTAGAACACAGCCAAGCATTTGTCATTATTCTAATTGTGTTAGAGCAGAAAACGTCCTCATCATTGTTTCTTCAATCAAATTGGGCATCCCATAACCCCTTTACGCTATTCAAGTTCAATCCCTCAATAAAACAAAAAACCCAAGCCCATAGACTGTTCGCTGACTTCGGATGAAAGTATGGAAAATGCGTGCTGCCTGGCTCTGCAGAGCTTAGGGGGAACCCAAAAACTCAACGGTCCTCAAAAGGGTAATGCTATACATGGGAATAAAAATGTATTGCTGCCTTTAGTGCTGTCCGGAAACATTAGCCTTCGTCACCTTAGTGCATTCACTTGTGATTTTATTAACATCGACTGCTTGAAAGGGGAAGCTTCTGTTTTCCAAAACACGTTGGCTGTATTTGATGCTCTTAACCATGAAGTGTTTTTAAGTCCTTCAAGTGACATGAACTTTTGTACCAGGCAATGGAGCTACTAATTTAACATCTATAACCAGGGGTAGACTGACCATTTGGGCACTGCCCAAGGGCCCAGGGTCAGTAGGGGGCCCCATGAGATGCCCCTAGTACCTTTCATAGGCTTTTTTGGGTGTGGTTTTGAGTGTGAGTGAGGACGCAGGGGCCCCATGGTCGCCTATTGCCCGGGGGCCCCATGAGTTGTCAGTCTGCCCCTGATTATAACCATCCCCATCACAGAAATTTTGACCAAAAAAGGTTCTTCAGTCCCCCTGGTAGACACCCAGGGTGAGAAAGGAAAAATATTATGGGACTTTAAATGTGCTAGGCGTTAATGGCTGTGTGTTGAGTCATTTTGAAGGGACAGCAAATTTACATGTTATACAAGCTGTACACTGACTACATCACATTGTAACAAAGTGTCATTTCTTCATTGTTGTCACATGAAAAGATAGAATAAAATATTTACAAAAATGTGAGGGGTGTACTCACTTCTGTAAGATACTGTACCTTCTGTGTGCAACAATCTTGCACGGAAAGGTTGCTTACATCCTCCCTCCTCTGGGTGCCTCCTTAACATAAGGAATAGACATAACAAAGTAAAAAGAACTGACCATGAGTAGAATCTAGATGGCCGCCGGCCCTGCATGGGTCTCGGCGGCGTGACGTCTGGACGCTGCAGCTCTTCCCTAAGAGAAGACCCATGCAGGGCCGGCGGCCATCTTGATTCTACTCATGGTCAGTTCTTTTTACTCTGTTATGTCTATTCCTACTATGGATCAATAAATACCCTTTTTAAATGATATCACACCATTTTGGCATTCTTTCTTGGGACTCTCATTGAGTCCACCACCCACAGAGCCCACAGATAAGGGAGTTGAGAGGTGCGGTATCCAATCTGATGATCCAGAGGGAAGCCCAGAAAGGATAGATATGTCCAGAGGGAAGTCCAGAAAGGATAGACATGTCCATAAGAGGATCCCACTGAACCACTGAGATGTTGTATTCTCTCAAATGCATAACGGAATTATGCATCTGGTGAGTGTGTAATTCTATTATTTGATCACCAGAAGACGCACAGTGGATCACTTAGGTGTCCGTTTATGGACCAGCGGTAATAGATCGCTGCTCAGTTCTCCGGCATTCTCGGAGAACACAGTTCTCCTGTTAATGCAGTTTATGAAGCAGTTCTCCGAACGAAGGGAGAACGGTCTCCAAACGCTGGAGAACGGTCTACAAACTCTGGAAAACGGCTCATTTTACTATAATCTCGTGAGATTACAGTAAAAGATCAGTTTACTAAGCAGAGGTAAATTATCTCTGCTTAGTTTTCGGTCCCTCTGATTCTCCAGCTCTGGGCTGGAGAATCTGGAGGGAGAAGACAGATCTCCAGAGAAGGGCTGACATGATCTCCTGAGTGTCATAAACTGTGAATGACCAGAGAATAGCTGAGATCTGTTGAATCGCAGCTATTCTGTGTGTCATAAACCTAAATTTGCAGTTCAACATCCTATGAATTTGCTATACAGACGTTATCACCACAGCACTAATAGTCACTTTTTTGGATGTTCGTTTGCACCACTGTCACTTTATTTATTGATTTATTTATGCATTTCCACTGCAAGTGGGAACATATGTATATTATGGCTATTTAATTGTGGACATACTGCATAAGATAGAGCAATTTCCCAGGTTACAAGCATTTGCATTTTATAATATTATTGGAGTTTTTAGCGCTACACCTTATGTTATTATTATTGGTTTGAGGAGGTTATTGGTGCCTTTCAGTGTACAGCGGCTCACTTTTAGCGCTCACTTTTTACCTCTGTTTATTATTGCCTCCTTAACATGCCTCCACAGCCATTCACTAGGAAGATCAGTGTACTGCTGTTTCTTTTCCCCCAGCTCTCTGAGCTCCTTATGCAGCTGAGAAAAGGTGATAAGTGATTCTAAAGGCTAAAAAAAAAGTATGTATAATGTTTTTTTATATACTGTATACGCCAGGGGTCCTCAAACTTTTTAAACAGGGTGCCAGTTCACTGTCCCTCAGACCGTTGGAGGGCCAGACTATAGTTTAAAAAAAAAAACTATGGTCATCTCCTGTACTGTGTCCGCATTTGTTCAGAGACTGCGGACATACAACGGTGGTGGGAATACTGGGCCGGCCGCTCTATAAGACGCACAGACATTTCCCCCCAAGTGTGTCTTATGGAGCGAAATAGTGTCCCATCACTGGTGTCAGTGGGAGGAATAGTGCCCCATCATTGGTGTCAGTGGGAGGAATAGTGCCCCATCATTGGTGTCAGTGGGAGGAATAGTGCCCCATCATTGGTATCAGTGGGAGGAATAGTGCCCCATCATTGGTGTCAGTGGGAGGAATAGTGCCCCATCATTGGTGTCAGTGGGAGGAATAGTGCCCCATCATTGGTGTCAGTGGAAGGAATAGTGCCCCATCATTTGTGTCAGTGGGAAGAATAGTGCCCCATCATTGGTGTCAGTGGGAGGAATAGTGCCCCATCATTGGTGTCAGTGGGAGGAATAGTGCCTTATCATTGGTGTCAGTCGGAGAAATAGTACCTCATCATTGGTGTCAGTGGGAGAAATACTACCTCATCATTGGTGTCAGTGGGAGGAATAGTGCCTTATCATTGGTATCAGTGGGAGGAATAGTGCCCCATCATTGGTGTCAGTGGGAGGAATAGTGCCCCATCATTGGTATCAGTGGGAGGAATAGTGCCCCATCATTGGATTCAGTGGGAAGAATCGTGCCCCATCATTGGTGTCAGTGGGAGGAATAGTGCTCCATCATTGGTATCAGTGGGAGGAATAGTGCCCCATCATTGGTGTCAGTTGGAGGAATAGTGCTCCATCATTGGTGTCAGTGTGAGGAATAGTACATCATTGGTGCCATGGGGGGGGGGGGTGGAATAGTACCCCATCGTTGCTGTCAGTGGGGGGAGGAAGAGTGCCCCATAGTTGGTGTCAGTGGGGGGAGGAATAGTGCCCCATCATTGGTGTCAGTGGGAGGAATAATGCCCCATCATTATTCTCAGTGACACCAATGATGGGGCATTATTCCTCCCACTGACAGTAATGACACTTAACTAGCCGACCCCTGTTCCAGCATGGTGCTGCTGCAGCCAGCATACCTGGTTGCAGCAGTACCATCTGCACGGCACACTTACCGGGCGGTCAGCTGTCCTCCTTCCTTCACTTCGGCCTCTCCCTCCCTTGATTTTCGCGGGGCCGCTCGGCTCTGCCTCCTCACCGGTGATTGGCCGCCTGTGTGCCTTTCCTGGGCTACAGTACTGGCGCCCAATCACCGGTGAAGAAGCGGAGCCAAGCGGCAGCGCGGACATGGAGTGAGGGAGCGGCCGGAGTGAAGGAGCTGCGCATCCTGGACTGGTTCGTCGTGGGACTGGGACCGGAGCCAGGTAAGAGACAGCAGCCCCCTGCCGGATGAATGTGCTCGGCGGGCCGCAGTTTGAGGACCCCTGGTATACACCAATGTGTCACCTTTCATTTCTATTTTCAAATGAATGGATTGTTTTACAAGGTGAAGGTTTACATATACTTTAATGCAAAGGCAAAAAAAAAACCCCTTTCAACATTGCAACCACTTCAACATAACGCACTTACACGTGCTTAATACTGTATGTTCTATAGTGCACCATAACAGACTGCATAAGTCTGAAGGGGGCCTAAGTGAGCAATTACGGATAGCATGCAAAATTTTCCCTTAAAAAAAAATATATTTTCAATATTAGCAACCGTTTTGTAACGCAAGGATCGTTGGGAATAAATCGAGGCCGGAACAATAAAGTGATGACAATAATAGCTCCAGAAGATGTAATCATTTAAATTATTAAACAACCCACTTTACATTAATACAGGGTCATTACAAGCCTTAATAAACTTCCAGCCTAATACAATGAATGCATCCAATAGCAGTGCCCGTATCCCATGCAATTTATTAGCCTAGTTTATTATGTATGATTAGAGCTATTTGTGTGCAATATCTTCCAGCTTTAGGAGGTTCAACACGATTAGCAATTCACAAGGATTATAAAACTGCTTGAAATAACCATCAGCTAATGAATTGCAGGAACCTCCATAGTCCAGTTATTGCGCAATTAAACTTATCGTACAGATCCGACAGTGTGTTCCATCACGCGGCTGAGGAGGAAATTGACAGGTTAAAAGAGAAAGGAAAAAAATGACTCTCCTAGATGGCAGCTTCACGCGATTAATTTGATATCAATTAATCTGTAAGAGTGATGAAAGCAATAAGATAAACGTCGTAGTTTAGTCATTTAAAGAAGGTTTTTAAAGTGGAAACACACCTTTTTTTTTTTTTTTTTTTGCCAAAATTACAAGCAAAAATATTATGTTTAATAGAAAAGTCAGCATATTTAAAGATTTTTTAAGGAGAAAGTTTAAATTTAGGCACTGAATAATATAGGGGTTTTTTTTTAAATCCACTATTAGCAATCTGGAGGAAGTTTGGGTGCACATTTGTGTGGTGCCGTAACGCATGGACATTATTGAGCGTTACGTCACCCCTCAATATGCTTTGCGTTAAGGCAGCCTATTCATTTTGAATGGCATGCCACCACACCCCTCAGCATGGCTAGGTCTGCATTTGACCCTTTTGAGGAATGCAACGCACCAATGAATGTAACAATTTTAAATCAAATTCCCACTTTTGTAGTTAAATTTAAGAAAAGAGAACCCCACTATATGTTTGTTAACCACTTCCAGACCGGACACTTTTACCCCCTTCCTGACCAGGGCAATTTTCAGCTTTCAGCGCTATCACACTTTGAATGACAATTGCGCGGTCATGCAACACTGTACCCAAATGAATTTGTTTACCATTTTTTTGAGACAGGTAAATCTTTAATTTGGTGTTATTTATTTTTTTACATTTTTATTTTTTTTTTATATTATTATTTTTTATTTATTTATTTATGTTTTTACATACTGTCACCCTAGCAGTACAGTGTCACCATGGTGACACTGTACTACTTGTGGGGGGTGATGAAGATTTTTTTTTTTTTTTTTACACTGATTGCTTTTACACCCATATAGGATGTAAAAGCAATCATTTCTCTTTCTCTCTGTCTGCATTCTTGCAGTCATTGAGAAATACTGAGTGAGCTGTGATTGGTCACAGCTTGTCACATGGTACAAGGCTGTTGTGAATAGCCTTGTACCATGTGACCTCTGTGATCATTCACAGATTTCACACATAGTAAGCAATGATGTCACAAGTGATATCTTGCTTACTACTTTGCATGTGATCACTGATTGGCCAATCAGTGATCACATGATCAGGACCTCGTACAGAGGTCCCGTCCGACGATCAGTGTTTCACTGTGTCCGGAGGACACAGCGGGCACCGGAACGCGGTGCTGCACCCTCCCAGGGAGCGCGCACAAGCAGAGTGCGGGGAGGCCGTTTATAAACAGCCACCTGACCCTGCACTGCCACTGTCCGGCCGTTTATATACAATGGCCGGTCGGGAAGTGGTTAAGTGTTCCCATTCGCACAGCATGCCTACATTTCTTTTTTCCAATTTCTTACTTTTTAGATGTTTCTCAAAAAGGAGGTTTCATGGCTTACTGAAAGCTTTTTGAACAAGTGAGCCTGTCCCAAGTCTGTTCTTCTTAAAGTGTTACTAAACAGTGAAATCAGTCTTTATATGCAGTAAAGCATGCTTGTTATACTCACTGTGGAATCTAAGGGGTTAATCCTCCACATTGTGTAAAAAGGCAATTTGTTTCTGACTTCTCTGATCATCCCCTTCTTGTGCTGTCCCCAATCCATCTGCTGATAGAACAAAGCCTTAAGGGCAAGCTGCACATGCTCAGTCTAGTGTGTATTGCTAGGGAGCATTTTTTTTTTGGGGGGGTGCATTTAATCGGCACAGAGCTGTCTAGACAGAGGGTCAGGGGTCTGTCTATATTTACTAAAATGATTGCATTTTCATATTTTTTATACTGTAGAAGACTAGATATAGCAAATGCAGGGTCCTGGGTTTAGTAACACTTTAATTTGCAATGCAAAAAGCCCAGCCTCTACGCCTTTAACCATTTGTTAGGGCAGACAGAATTCCAATCCAGCTTCCACTGATAATGAAGATCTGCCTGCACAGTACAGATAGGGTTGATTGTGGGAAAACGCAGTTGCTAAGCCCCTTCATAAACAAAAAGAACTACCTAGGATTTTTTCTTGCTGAAGGGTCCAGGATAAAACATCTAAAAAAGTAAGCTGCAATTTTTTTATGTTTTTTCTTTAGCTCTGCTATATGTATTGGGATCATGTAACAAATATAACGTATCGTAGGTGTTATCTCAATTTGGTGTAAAAGTGGAAATACACTTTAAGGGTCCATGCACACTAAAAAAATGGCAGAACCTCTGGCAGAAAAAGCCGCGTACAAAATGCTCATGGTACCTCGTATTGCGAGCATTTATGAACATTTGCTTTTCTAAGCGTTTTTTTTCAAAATATTCCCTCTGCTCATTTTTCACTATAATCAATGGACACTTGAAAACGCCGAACTCTACTAAACGCCACATTTATGCACATCAAGCGTTTTTTCTGCCCAAAAGCTGCTCTCAAAAACTTGCTTGTGATGAAAATGCTGCTCTGCAAATACTGTATGCCTGTAAACACCCAAATGTGCATGGACAAATAGGATAACATAGTTGCTTATACAGGCTGAATAAATTAACACAAAAAAGCCTTTTATAAGCAGCGTTTTTTATGCCCAGTGTGCATGGGGCCTAATTATTATCTGCAAAAGCAGCAAATCAGGTCTCCTCTGCTGTTAGACCAAGCTGCACTGTAACAGAGCTATGTAAATCTGAGGACTGCATGTACATAATGCTCATATTTTTTCAAAAGTCATATTCAAAGGCAGCTCAAATACAGCAAAGCTCTCCTTGGTGCGTACCCAGAAATAACAAGAATCCTGAAAATACAGAAAAAAAGAGCGAAACCAAATGATGAACAAGCCCAATTTGCTTTTTAATTGTTTATAATATGATCACATAAAATATCCAACACATTTTGGGAAGTCAATACACTTCTCCTTCATCAGGGCTACAAAATAAAAAAATAAGTAAATATAGAGGCTTGTATGCATACAGTATATACATACACTATATTGCCAAACGTATTGGAATACCCCTCCAAATCATTAGATTCAGGCGTTCCAATCTCCTCCATGGCATTTCAATACAAAATACAGGAATATAGAATACTACCTCGTGATCCTGCCATAAAGGTCCTTGTTCAGGCAACCTGAAAAATGATATGCAGACATTAATGGTTTAAAAGTTAAAAAGAAAAAATGCCAGTATTTGATATACTGTGTGTGTGTGTATATATATATATATATACACACACACTATATTGCCAAAAGTATTGGGACACCCCTCCAAATAATTGGATTCAGGTGTTCCAATTACCTCCATGGCTACAAGTGTATAAAATCAAGCATCTAGGCATCCAGACTGCTTCTACAAATATTTGTGAAAGAATGGGTCGCTCTCAGGAGCTCAGTGACTCCAAGCGTGGTCCTGTGATAGGTTGCCACCTGTGCAATAAGTCCACCCGTGACATTTCCTGGCTACTAAATATTCCACGCTCAACTGTTAGTGGGATTACAACAAAGTGGAAGCAACTGGGAACAAAAGCAACTCAGCCACCAAGTGGCCACATAAAATGACAGAGCGGGGTCAGCGCATGCTGAAGCAAACAGTGCGCAGAAGTCACCAACTGTCTGCAGAATCAATAGCTTCAAACTTGGTGTGACCTTCATAGTAGCACAACAACAGTGTGTAGAGAGCTTTATGGAATGGGTTTCTATGGCCCGAGCAGCTGCATCCAAGCCTTACATCACCAAGTGCAATGCAAAGCGTCAGATGCAGTGGTGTAAAGCACGCCACCACTGGACTCTAGAGTAGTGGAGACGTGTTCTCTGGAGTGATGAATCACGCTTCTCTGTCTGGTAAACTGATGGACGTGTCTGGGTTTGGCGGTTGCCAGAACGGTACTTGCCTGACTGCATTGTGCCAAGTGTAAAGTTTGGTGGAAGGGGGATTATGGTGTGGGGTTGTTTTTCAGGGGTTGAGCTTGGCCCCTTAGTTCCAGTGAAGGGAACTCTTAAGGCGTTTGGTGATGGCCCCTTCCTGTTCCAACATGACTGCACACCAGTGCACAAAGCAAGGTCCATAAAGACATGGATGAGAAAGTTTGGGGTGAAGGAACTTGACTGGCCTGCACAGAGTCCTGACCTCAACCCTATAGAACACCTTTGGGATGAATTAGAGTGGAGACTGTGAGCCAGGCCTTCTCCTCCAACATCAGTGCCTGACCTCACAAATGTGCTTCTGGAAGAATGGTCAAACCTTCTCATAGACACCCTCCTAAACCTTGAGGACGGCCTTCCCAGAAGAGTTGAAGCTGTTATATCTGCAAAGGGCGGGGCCAACTCAATATTGAACCCTACGGACTAAGACTGGGATGCCATTAAAATTCATGCACATGTAAAGGCAGGCATCCCAATACTTTTGGCAATATAGTGTACATGTAAATATAAAACTAACTAGTGGTAAAAATGCATAACTTAATAACAGGAGAAATATTTAAATATAAAGATCCCTTAGCAAAAAAAAACCCAAAGCCAATTGGAATGAAATTAACACACAAAATAATGATCAAAACAATGAATAAAAAATATATATAAAAATATACTATCATATGTATGTATGTATATATATATATATATATATATGAAATAGTGTCTATAAAGGAAATGAGATGAGTTGCTATGCTTGAATGCAAATGTGCTTTATCCAACTCTGTAGCAGAACGTACTTTGAACAACAGATAACATTATTGTCAAAATATAGTTGTATTTCTACATATTGAAAAATTAATCTACTGGCCACAATTCAAAGTTCTTACAACATCTGCACTTGTAGTTTAGTTACATATTTTCATGTAGAAAGATCATTTTAACAAAGAATAAAGTGTTTTTTTAATCATTACATCTCCTAGATTGTAAACACCAAGGAGCAGGGCCCTCCTATCCCTCTTGTATTGAACTGTATTGTTGCTGTATTGTCTCTCTTTATATTGTAAAGTGCTGAGCAAACTGTTGGCGCTATATAAATCCTGTATAATAATAATAATAATAATCTAAAACATACCTTAGGAACAAAATGAAGGCTTGAATGGAGTTAAAGGAAACATAACAAAACAGATCTGGTTGGCTACCATTTCCGTTGAGTTCATTCAAGCCCTCATTTCCTTCCTAAAGTATGCTCTTTACATTATATAATGACAAAAATAATTTTTTTTTATTCCCTCTCATCTTTCTGCGTGCAAACATACGAATAAACTTTGATATAAGTGTAGATGTTCTAACAATTTTTATACCTATAGAGTCATTGTAGCTATTGAATTCATTAATCCATATATAAACATATCACTATGTTTTTTTTAATGTTTCATTTGTATAATGTCTACATTCATTAAATATTAAATAAACTCATAGAATGTAAATTACATAAAAGCAAATGTATATGCGATAATTATAATGATTGGGCCTTTACCTTCCTTCAGAGTAAACATTGTACTCTGCATCCTTATATATGGCCCACCCACACTCTTTTTTTCCCAGTACTAATTCCCATTCCACCGAAAAATTCCATTGCCAAAAATCTAGAAATCAGATGTAGGATTACTTGGTTATGATTATATAATTATCATTATTTATTTGTGGTAATCCTTTCTTTGCAAACTTTTTACGCAATTCTTTCAATGTAATCAGAATAACCCACATTATAAATGATATAGAGGTTGGGATAAATAGTTCAGTCTCACGGCTTGCTGATGATACAAAGCCAAGCAGGACAAAAACTTCAGAGCAGAAACTCTACAGGAAGACCTCAATAAAATGAGGGGTGGGCAAACACATGGCAAATGAGGCTCAATGTAGGGAAATGTAAAGTAATGCACTTGAGTCTAAAAATATGAATGCAAGATACATGCTAGGGGAAGACCCTCTGGGAGATTGAGGGTACAAAAGGACCTGGTTGTCCTGGTTGATGACAGACTCGGCAATAGCATGCAATACCAAGCCACAGCGAGCAAGGCCAGTTAATATTAGCATGCATTAAAAAAGGCATTTACTGAAGAGATAAAACTATAATTCTACCACTTTATAAAAACTGTGGTTCAGCCACACCTTTTCTGGTCTCTAGTCCATAGGAGGGATGTGCTGGAACTGGAGAGAGTCCAGAAAAGGATAACAAATCTAACGAGAGGGCTGGAGAACCTCAGTTATGAGGAACAATTACAAACACTAAACTTACTCTCCCTGGAGAAGAGACGCTTAAAAGGAGATATGACATCAATATACTAATATCCTGCTGGTGATATCAGCATTGGGAGGACACTAGTCTCGGTTCACTCAAGAAGACACGTGGCCACTCAATGAAGTTGGACGAGAAGCGGTTCAGCCTTAAAGTACGTAAGGAGTTTGTTTACTGTCGGAGTGGTAAGGATATGGAACTCCGTGGAGCAGGTAATGTTTCAAATATATTGTATGTCTTTAAAAATACAAACCTACAATTTTGGAATGCAATTACAAATATATGTACAAATATAAGTTAAAATGACTTTATCATATGTTAAAAAAAATCTGAAGAATATATATTTAAAAAATATATTTTTAATATATTCTTAAGATTCTTAAGATTTTTTTTAAACATATAAAAAAGTAATTTTAACATATAATTTTACATATATTTGTAAATGCATTCCAAAAATGTAGATTTGTATTTTCAAAGGCATACAGTATATTTGAAATGTATTTTTTTTAAATATTTGTCATATATTTTGTAATAAAAATGCATTTCAACATGCAGTATATACAGTGGGGATCGAAAGTTTGGGCACCCCAGCTAAAAATTTGTATTAATGTGCATAAAGAAGCCAAGGAAAGATGGAACAATCTCCAAAAGGCATCAAATTACAGATTAGACATTCTTATAATATGTCAACAAAAGTTAGATTTTATTTCCATCATTTACATTTTCAAAATAATAGAAAACAAAAAAATGGCGTCTGCAAAAGTTTGGGCACCCTGCAGAATTTATAGCATGCACTGCCCCCTTTGCAAAGCTGAGACCTGCCAGTGTCATGGATTGTTCTCAATCATCGTCTGGGAAGACCAGGTGATGTCAATCTCAAAGGTTTTAAATGCCCAGACTCATCTGACCTTGCCCCAACAATCAGCACCATGGGTTCTTCTAAGCAGTTGTCTAGAAAACTGAAACTGAAAATAGTTGACACTCACAAAGCTGGAGAAGGCTATAAGAAGATAGCAAAGCGTTTTCAGATGTCAATATCCTCTGTTCGGAATGTAATTAAGAAATGGCAGTCATCAGGAACAGTGGAAGTTAAAGTAAGATCTGGAAGACCAAGAAAAATATCACACAGAACAGGATTGTGAGAAAAACAATTCAAAACCCACGTTTGACTGCACGATCCCTCCAGAAAGATCTGGCAGACACTGGAGTTGTGGTACACTATTCCACTATAAAGAGATACTTGTACAAATATGGTCTTCATGGAAGAGTCATCAGAAGAAAACCTCTTCTACGTCCTCGCCACAAAAATCATTGTTTGAACTTTGCAAATGAACATATAGACAAGCCTGATGCATTTTGGAAACAAGTTCTGTGGACCGATGAGGTTAAAATTGAACTTTTTGGCCAGAATGAGCAAAGGTACGTTTGGAGAAGAAGGGGCACAGAATTTAATGAAAAGAACCTCTGTCCAACTGTTAAGCATGGGGTTGGATCAATCATGCTTTGGGGTTGTGTTGCAGCCAGTGGCACAGGGAACATCTCACGAGTAGAAGGAAAAATGGATTCAATAAAATTTCAGCAAATTTTGGATGGTAACTTGATGCCATCTGTGAAAAAGCATAAGTTAAAGAGAGGATGGCTTCTACAAATGGATAATGATCCTAAACACACCTCGAAATCCACGGGGGATTACATCAAGAGGCGTAAACTGAAGGTTTTGCCATGGCCTTCACAATCTCCTGACCTCAACATAATTGAAAATCTATGGATAGACCTTAAAAGAGCAGTGCGTGACAGACAGCCCAGAAATCTTAAAGAACTGGAAGACTTTTGTAAGGAAGAATGGGCAAAGATGCCATATTTTTCGCTCCATAAGACGCACCTGACCATAAGACGCACCTAGGTTTTAGAGGCAGAAAACAGGAAAAAAAAAATTCTGAACTAATGGACTGCAGACATAGTACAGGAGATGACCAGAGACTGCGGACACAGTACAGGAGATGACCAGAGACTGCGGACACAGTACAGGAGATGACCAGAGACTGCGGACACAGTACAGGAGATGACCAGAGACTGCAAACAGTACAGGGATGACCAGAGACTGCGGACAGCACAGAGATGACCAGAGACTGCGGACAGCACAGGGATGACCAGAGACTGCGGACAGCACAGGGAACACCAGAGACTGCGGACAGCACAGGGATGACCAGAGACTGTGGATAGTACAGGGGATGACTGCTGACCTTTGGGGAGGGGGGGGGGGAGCGGGTACCTGAATTTGACAGGTACCCGCTCCCACTTCCGTGGAGTTGTTCTTTCATCTTACCTGTTCCTCTATCCAGCCGCGCGCTGTCTTCCCGGCTTCTGTAATGGCGCTCGGCATGACAGCCGGGTGCCCAGTGCGCATGAGCGAGAAGCACTTGCGCTTTGTGATTGGTCCGGCGGCTTCTGGGATCTGTCATGTGTCCCAGGTGCCGCCTTACCATTCACAAAAAGCACCGCTTCTTGCGCATGCGCACTTGGTACCCGGCTGTCATGCCCACACTACAGAAGCCGGGAAAACCGCGCCGCTGGATAGAGGAACGGGTAAGATGAAAGAACAACTCCACGGAAGTGGGAGCGGGTACCTGTCAATTCAGGTACCCCCTCCCTCCCCAAAGGTCAGCAGTCATCTCTATAAGGTCCCGCTGTAGAGCTGAGCGGCCGGCCCGGTATTCTGACACGGCGGCAGTGGAAATACCGGACCGGCCGCTCCATATTCGCTCCATTAGACGCACTGACATTTTCCCCCTTTTTTGGGGGGAAAAAAGTGCGTCTTATGGAGCGAAAAATACGGTACCTCAAACAAAAATTGAAAGACTCTTGGCTGGCTACAAAAAGCGTTTACAAGCTGTGATACTTGCCAAAGGGGGCAGTACAAGATATTAACTCTGCAGGGTGCCCAAACTTTTGCAGACGCCATTTTTTTGTTTTCTGTTATTTTGAAAGTGTAAATGATGGAAATAAAATCTAACTTTTGTTGACATATTATAAGAATGTCTAATCTGTAATTTGATGCCTTTTGGAGATTTTTCCATCTTTCCTTGGCTTCTTTATGCACATTAATACAAATTTTTAGCTGGGGTGCCCAAACTTTTGATCCCCACTGTATATATATATATTTATATATATATTTTTTTTTTTGTTAAATATTCTTTCCAAATATATTGCCATATATTTGAAATGCTACAATTTTTTTTTCAATTTATATATTGAAATAGTATATGCCCAAATTTGTAGCATTTCAAATATATGGCAATATATTTGGAAAGAATATTTTAAAAATATATTTCAAATATATTTTTCTTCCATATGGGCTGGCATCTTAATAAACACAATATAGAGGGATATTATTATTATTCTACAGTATTTACATAGAACCAAAAAGTTTGCTCAGCACTGTACATTATATGGGACTTGGTAGAGATATAATACATGCACACATGCTCACACAGGTTGAACTGAATGGACTAGTGTCTTTATTCAACCTTACCAACTATGTAATATAATGTTAAGTTCCTCCTCAACAAACTGCTTAACCATTCCCACTTCTTTTCCCCTTCTTAACTGTTCTACAATGAAACAACATTTGGTTTAGATCTAGACAGAGGGACCCAGATTTCTAACTAGAAGGATCACTCTCTACCATCCACTCACATTATCTTGCTATAGAATTGCACACTCTATTAATCAATAAAAAGTAGACTTCTCTAAGATCAGTTCTGTTAATTGACTTGCGTACTTTCTAATAACCTCAACCTCCCTCCAGTAGCTTTCCTAAATCCTCTAGTTTAGAGAAAGTATTCCTCCATTTCTTGATGTGTAGATCTATAAATAGATGGTTAGATGTTTCTATCACAGTATATATTACTCTAATAGAATTTTTTTCCCCAAAGCCCTTTTTAGTTGGGAGATTTTCTAAAATAAGACATAGCCTGATTGTTGAAACCCTTCTCCATAATAATACTTATGCAATTCATAACTTATGAGAGATATGAAAATCATTACATATTTGCCACTGTTTTCTAAGGGTATCAGATGAGATAAGTTCACCTTTTTCATTAGGGAAATCCTATAATATACAAAATCCCATTTTACCCAATTTATCAAATATTTTATAGATTATTCCTGGGATAGGCCCCATAATGACCAATGAGTTCTCCAACTTTATTGAAATTTCCAAAGGAAGTCATGAAAGAAAGGAGTGTTTCTCAGCATACTTAATTATATAAATATACTTTGATATCAAAGCATCCATACTGTACATGTATTTCATTTCTTTTTATATATAACCTCCCTCCTGTGCTTAATGTAGAAATGACTCAGAAAATATATAAATAACAAATGTAGATCACCCAACAAATATAGATAGTGCACCTATTACCCTGAGGATGCCTCCGTGGACAAAATGCGTAGGAATGGACATCATCACGCATGCTGAGTTGTGATTTTATATGTATCTCTGTACAATTGAATTGAATAAATAGATGGTAATTGAAGGTAATTCACTATAGTCCCTCTATACTTCTTTTGCTATATTATGGTGATCATGCTGGAGCCCTGAGCGGTATGAATTAGCATCCCAGGCTATTAATTCAGGAGAGCAGCGGAAGAGCTGAGGTGCCGGTGGTCTGTGCTTCAGTGGGTCTTGATAGCTGTTGGGGTTATGCCATCCTCAAGCGTTGTTGACCTCCTATTATGTGGGGTCTACACCTCTGGTAAGCAGATTGGAGTTCATACATGGTGGAGGAGTATGAGGATCAATTTAAAAATTGCTGCCACTTGTAGTTCCCCAGTTGCATGCTATATCACAATAGCTGGAATTTTTTTGCGTTTGTTTTTTTGCCATTTTGATATAAGCACATGTATCACTATTTTGGTGTCAACACCATGTCACGTGTTTAGTGGTTCAAAGTGAATTGGTAATAATTTTGTTACATTTCTTAAAGGGACAGCACATCTATTTTTTGTCTTTTCTTTCATTTCAATTTGCCTGGAGTTCAGCTTTAAGAAGCAAGTCCATATCATCCTTGGAGAATTACAACAATGTAACAAAAGAAAGTAATTTAGAACATGTAACCTATATAGGAGGGTGAGTAATTAATTATCAACACTTTGGCTACAATAGTCTTTAGGGTGGCTGTACTGATTTCTACACCCACATGTCGAGAGATGATACCATTGCTAATGCTTAATCGAAATGTTGATCTTTGTCACTCAGTTTCCTATGTTGCAGTTGCACAGTAAACATGGCCAGGTCGCTCTCCGTTTGCACCAAGGAAGAACAGTGAACAGTGATCCATTTTCTATGGTCTGAAGGTGTACCAGGAGCCAAAATCCATCAAAGGATTTTTCACAATATGGGGAAAGTATTTTACCATTGCGAAGTGTATAAAAATGGATTGAGAAGTTCAAAAATGGTTGGACAAGCATTAAGCATGCAAAAGGAGCAGGACACCTATTCACTTCCGCTACTGATGACAAGATTGAGCATATCTATACCATGGTTCTGGGGAACTGATGAGTCACCGTCAATGAAGTGATAAATATACGTCCACTTATAGATGACTTAAGAGGTTGTTGTTTTGCCACAGACCAACAAATAGGCAGATTGAGGTGGGGCCCACTATCTGGTCCACTTAAAATGGTGGCTCTTTTAAAATCCTTTCAGGAAGAAGGATGAGTCTACTCTTAAATAAAGTGGGAGAAGCTTAATGAGGAGAATGGGAGTCTTGGCCATGGGAAAGGAGGCCATGTAGGCAAACATCACTTGAGGGACACAAATGCTAACCTTTATTCCCTTGGAGGGGGTTCCTCTGGAGACGGGCACAATAATACATCACTAGTCTCAAAGAGATCTATGACATTATATGGAGAAAGAATTCTATGTTGGACTGTGTTGGAGTCTGAAACCCGAATTGGCTGTAATAGCATTCCACAGTCTTCAGTACAGGTGTCACGTACCTGAAAGGAGAATGGAATGACAAGGTTGGCCTCACTTGTGTCACTTGCCCTGACCCCACTGGAAATGGAACAGAGGGTACAGAGGGACCAGGGGAACAAGAGTGCAAGCAGGTGTTCCCTGAAGAACTTGCAGTTAGAGACCTGAAGAGACTGGCGAACCACCGGTTCAGGAACGGTAGCGATGTTTCAGAATGCTACCTGGGTTAAAAGGGTACTCCACTGGCACAACAGGTTCAGGATAAGTGACGTGTCAGATCTCCCACCTCACTTGAAGCAGGAACAGTTTATGGTGTGCAGAGCTGGTATGATAGACAGCCAGGCGGGCAGTCGAAGAGGACAGGAAGCTGGGATCGGAGACAGGAGCAAGGTCACGGGAATAGCCAAGGTCATCAATGGGCGGCCAGCGAAGTACCAAATCATGAGCAAGCCAAAGTCAGGAATGGAGCTGGGAACAGGAACTAGCAGCAAGGAAGGAGCAGGATCCAAAGTCAGGTCAGGAACAAGCCGGGTCCAGGGGCGGACTGACCATTCGAGCACTTGGGCACTGCCCGAGGGCCCGGGGTCAGTAGGGGGCCCCATGAAATGCCCCTGGTACCTTTTGTATAGGCTTTTTTGAGTGTGGGCAAGGACACAGGGGCCCCATGATCCCCTATTGCCCGGGGCCCCATAAGTTGTCAGTCAACCCCTGGCCGGGTCAACAACTAGCTGATCATACAAGAATACAGCAGGACACAAGGAGACAGCTGAAGACCAGTCAGCACTAAGCACAGGCAGAAGCATCCTTTAAATAGTCCGCCTGGTGCCAATATTCACTGTGCGCGTGCCTGTGCGTGATCACGCATTTCTGTGCGCATATGCACGTCTGGTCACTATTCTGCGGAGATTGCTATGTACATTGCATGCGCATTTCTATTAGCCAGCCGTCTCACAGGAATTCCCTTACAAAAGGAGCTAATCTACATGCGGCCTCTGTGTGGAACTATTCGAGTATCACAGTAGATCTGGAGAGAGAACAAGAGTTATCAGTGATGTCACCTGGCTATTGAGCCTTAGGAGGATGAGGGCCAGCATTTGGGTACCCCAGGGAGTGAAGGGGTACAGCTGCCTAACCAGGAGGGTGGATAGGGAGTCCAATCTCTGACCACCATCCACATATCTGGAGTGAGAGTTACAGGGCAAGGTTTTATGTTGCCCGAAAGGTTAGGCGATGTTATGGGTTCTCCCACTATCCAGTATGGCCACACATGAAGCAGACCATCACCAACTTACAAACGTGCAAAGAAGCAATGCATACATAGCTGAGGGAAAAAACAAAAAAAAATATTTCCAAGGGTAAGAATGCTGGAACAGGTGCATTGAAAAGCAAAGCAACTATGTTGAAAAATTCTGTAAGTATTTGTTCTCTAATAAACTATAAAAATAGAGTGTGGATGATTATTGACTCACCCTTGTATATAATGATAATTCTACAGTCCCCATGTTCTATACTCCAATCTCATCCCTTGCTTGTATCGGGCCAGCCAGCAGCATAGGGGTCATATGGTACTTTACCCATCCAAAGACAAATACAAAAAGGAACTATATTCCTCTGGCTACAATAGCTGCGTGCAGAACATCAGAGAGGCGTCTATATTTAGTGTGAAGTAGGAAGGTCAGAGAAGATACAGTCACTCCAGCCTGTACTCCTCTGTCCTTCATAACCCCTCCGAGCTCAAGGCTAAGCAGACGTGTTGGGGAGAGCAGGTGTAGTGCTCCGACCCTCTAAGGATTTAATCGCATCGGACTGGTTCAAAGGACAAGGTCACTCGAGTCAAAGGACCGCCTGACTGATATGATTTTTGTCATGGTTCCCAAATGTTCAGCGTGAGGAATCTGGGCTTTGCACAGGGGAATCGTTTGATATGATACTCTGCTTATTAAATATGACAAGTGGCAAGGAAAGCTTCCCACACAAACACAATGAGCTGAGTAGCTAGGACTGTGCAAGGCTGAAGCCTCCTGTAATACTTTTTTCACCTGTGTCTCCGCAGCAGTTGGAATGGTTTAAAGGGTGACTTCTGGCAAACAGATAAATACACAGATGAAATATATATAAAATGCTTCTTTATTTATAGATTTATTAAAGCAGAACTACAATGTATCTGAGCATCACAAACCAAAAGCACTGTTTAATTCATTTTTCTTATCCAAAGCAGACTCACCCATCCATCCATGTCTCCATGCTTTATGTTTCTGGGAAATCACTTTGAAAAACACCTCCGTAGCATTTCTGGCCATGGCCATCTTGAGTAAGGGCAGATGATTCATGTAGCAATTACTTCCTGGAATCCATCTAGCCTTAGCTCAGGCATGCAGGCAGGAGGGTGTGCTTAGCTGAGAGAACCCCTCCTCCTCTCTTGAAGATCCATGGGATGTATGACATCATTTGCCTAGGCCTGGAAACCAGGAAGTAACTGGAAATGTAAAAAAAAAACCTTAAATATAAAACAAGTAAATATGATATATTTTCTCATCTATTTACTAATGCTAGCAGCATAAGGATTCAAAATAGTGAATGTTGATTGTAAGAGTGACGTTCCACTTTAAATGTTGCACTTAAGCTAGGTTTACACAAGCGGCAAAGGGGTAGTAAAGGCAGTTGATCCACGTTTTTACCACCACTCAACCGCTAACCAACAATTTACCATGATGGATGTTCAAGTCTGTACACATTGACACAGCCGCAATGCTTTGTGATGACACACATTTGGCTTGGCTTGTCACATTTGGTAGGTGGTGCCACTTGCCAAGCATACTCGTTAAGTCAATGGGACTGTGCTACAGCCACATGCCAGAAGCTAGTGGTTAAAAAAAAGACATTGAGGAGGCAGCTGTATCTCCTTCTTGGCATGGTCCTTGGCATGGTCAGGGGTCAGGCTCAGAGATCAGTAGCTATAGCAGTAGAGAGGCTCCTATCGATCAGCAGGATAGGCATACAAGCAGGTTACCCTGGAAGATGAAACAGGCTCATCCCAGCTGCGGAGCGTAAGGACAAACTGTTGTTCATCAGAACTCCAAAGGGTGTGTTTTGCTGTGAGATAGTACCAGGTCATGGACCTCAGTATCACTCCACTAGGAGATGAGCAAGCCAAGATTTAGTATCAAATATGGCAGGTAGGGATCAAGTAGAAGCATAGTCAGTAAACAAGCCTGTAGGGTAGGGGTCCTCTCTGTCTCCTTTCGTTAGGCGCCAAGTTGTAGGATGACGCTGAGAGGTCTACACTGGATATGGGTTCCTCTGGGCTACACTAGGAATGATGGATGGGATCACTCACCCTGCACATGGAGTACCCTTGCAGTGTCATGCTCATCAATGTGTTTCTTGTGTTTTCTTTGTAAAGAGCTTTGAGAAGCTACCTTTCAAGGCAATGTATAAAATAAAGTTTATTATTATCATCAATGCCTCAGCATGCAACGGGAACCGCTTTCAGGGAGATTCAACCTTAAGACAGTATTCCATTTAACTCTCAGGTCCCATGTCATTGCAAACCTTGACCTGTAACTGTTGCATTTATAAGAGAGACACTGAGTCTATGCCAGTTTTTCTCAACTCCAGTCCTCATGGACCCCCAACAGGTCATGTTTTCAGGATTTCCCTCAGATGAAACAGCTGTGGTAATTACTAAGGCAGTGAAACTGATCAAATCACCTGTGCAAAATAATGGAAATCCTGAAAACATGACCTGTTGGGGGTCCATGAGGACTGGAGTTGAGAAACACTGGTCTATGCCCATACCACCCATTCAGCATACATCTGTTACCTCACTCCAGTGACAGAATGGGGGGGACCTCATCAGGGGCAGACTGACCATTTGCAAACTCGGGCACTGCCCTAGGGCCCGGGGTCAGTAGGGGGCCCCATGAGATGCCCTTGGTACCTTTTTTCATAGGTTTTTTTGAGTTTGGGCAAGGACACAGGAGCCCCATAATCCACTATTGCCCGGGGGCCCCATGAGTTGTCAGTCCGCCCCTGGACCTCATACATGCACTTAGTTCCTCTTGCTCTCCCGTACCTGGTGGATAGGCTGAGGGTCTCTGTGATGCTGATCTGCTCCCGTTGCTACTGAATTTGGACCGCTAAGGAGGGGGCCCCAGAAGCAACCCCCTCTCTACCGGAGGACGCCTCACCTTTCACAGGTACCATGCTTCACAACAGGTTGATAGTACTGATTACTAGACTTCCATTACTCTTGGCAACTAGTTTGTTTTACTTCGCACTTTGTTAACTTTTGCAGAGGCTGTCTTCACACCCCAATGTAATTGACCCAAGCTTCAAATGTCTATGTGTAATGTGTCGGTTACTTTCTTACACCCCTTTGAAAAACTTCAGACCATGCAGAACAACGTGTAAAGGCTCTACTGATAAAACTCAGCAAACTGTTCCAACAGAGCAATAAGTCTTTTCCCCTACCTAAACCATGACTGGTAAAGTTCAGGATGGTGGTAGTCCATGATGTTGGTGTCCCAACGGGTTGGTGTCTTCAGAGTAGACAGCAAGTCCCTCTATATGGTGGTGTGTGGATCCCCTTTAAGACTTTTCCTCAAGGCTCTCAGGAACTCTCTGAAATAGCTGGAGATGACATCTTACTAGCTACTAGCTTGCCTGTTTCTTCTTCCCATGCAGTAGCTCAGCTCTGTGCAGAACTCCCCCCCCCCTTTTAATTACAGCACAGGGAGAGAGACAAAGCCCAGAAAAGAATGGGAATTCCATTAACCCTTTCCGAACCCAGCCTAGGCCATGTCAGGGCAGGAGCTGTGGAACGGAAAGGCAGGCCTAATGGCAGGGTCACGCACCGACTGATGACAACCACCACCCACAGACCGGAGTCCCTCAGGGCACGGAGTCTAAGTCCCAGGCTGCCCTTCACCAGGGCCCCTGATGGTGGGGATGGACTTGACGCAGCCAGGGACCAGGTCGTGGCCCCCGAGACACCCTAGCTGCGGTAATGGCCGCCGCCAATGGCGTGTAGCTGGTAGGAACCAGATAAGACAACAGCGTAGTCGGGCAGGCCAGGTCGATAACAACGGGACAGACAGTACAGAATGGTAGACACGAATAACAGGTCACAAGCTGGGTTCAGCAACGGGAGGTCAGATAAATGGATAACGCAGAGAATAGTCTAGTCAAAAGTCGAGTCAGTTTCCAGGAAAGTACGTGCGGACAACAGGCTTATATGTGATCAACCACACCCCTCTGGGGGATGGACCGCAGAGGCCTGAAGGCATAAAAGACTCCCACCATGCTCTGCAGAAACCCAAGATGGATGCCAGCACATGGAGCAGCATAACCTCTGGGAAAAGGTAGGACCTTGACAGGCCAGTACCTGACTTACTAAGCTGTTCCAACCGGCTTACAAGCCAAACATCAGTAACAAATGGTTGCAGGTTGAAATCAAGCAGAAACATAGTCAAGGAACAAGCCAAAGGTTGGTAGTAAGTGGTAGCGGAGATACAGATGCCAGCAGGAGAGACAAAGCAAGATAGTGGCTGGAGAGAGCACAATAATCTGGTAAACAAAAAGTGCAAAGGCATGGCTAACATATGAAGGGAATGGGAGGAGCAAAGGATTCAAGGTTCAAGAGAAACAAGATTTAAGGTAAGATTATTCAAGGAATTGTGCAAGGAGCTACCCAGCATCCTGGGCGGCTCTGCAAGAAGAGACATTGTCAGACACAGCAGAGGTGGCAGGTTTAGACTCAGGTCCTGACACTTCCACACACAGGCCAACCACCTCTGAAAAGTGTCCAACTGCAGATCACTTTCTAGAGAGGCGGTAAATTCTGTCACTCATGTGAAAGGGGCCCAGGGGAAAAATGATGTAATGAGTGTGCACTGTGTGTTGACTTCTAAGCAGCTAGAGGAGACAGTAACGGAAGTCAGAAAGGGGGACCAGTAAGAACTGTAGAGATTCCAGGGGATTGACACTCCAGGAAGTGTCTTGTTTCTTAGCATTTCTCAACAGAGCAGCATTCAATACTATGGTTAGCAGAAGAGAGGTAAGTATTCAGTCTCTTCTTTACAGGAATGCACTTTACCCATTATACATATGTGACAGAGTCTCTTTAAACTCAAAATTTGAAAGGGTTAGGCTGGCCATACATTATACAATTATCTGCAGATTTTCTGCCCAATTTCCTTTAGATTTACCTTCAACTATGTAGTGCAAGGGCCTGCCTAATTGGATACAACTGAAAGTGTTGTTTAGGTTTGTCCTCCTATTATATGGTTTTTGGTAAATCTAAACCAAAAATCTGCAGATAATTGTATAATGTATGGCCAGCCTTAGATTGAAAGATGAACTCCAGCCTACCCTTCAGTCTTGCACAGTTCTACAGGCTCCTCTTCCAGACTGAAATTGCTTACTCTGTTTTAGCTGCACACTGTGATCTTCTCACTGTATGTATTAAAAGCTTCTTTTCCTGGCAGGACATCCAGCAGCATCTAGCGCTTTCCTCCTCAGCCTTATGCAGGCCATAGATGGGGAGAAAAACGGCAGATTTTCGGCTGATTAACGAACTATCGGTCGGTCTAAAAAACTTACCTGACCACCAATTATTACGAAAATCGGCCGATTAATGAGTAACCTATAACGGGAAATGATGTCATTTTGTGGCCTTTGTGATCCTTTTTCGGAAAACGATCGTTCGTTTTTGACCATCAATGAGGATAAAGTCGGGCGTTTTTCAAAAATTTTCCAACATCACCGATAATCTGAAAGTCCAAAATACACGAAAAACGGCCGACAAAATCGTCCACTAACGATAAGATAATCGGCCGGTTTTATTTTCGGACGAAAAATCGGCCGTTTTTCTCCCCATCTATGGCCTGCATTAGGCTGATGCTGATCAAAGTTTGCCCAGTTTCCACTCATTATCCCTCAACTGAAAAGAACGTTTTGGCTGATAAATCAGGTGCATTCAATCAGAATCTAGCTGTCACAATACAATGTGCACAGCAGGAGATGCATCCATCTGCTCTGTATTGTGAGAAAAAGGCTATAACTGTAAGACCAGCTTTTCTGTCCCTGGACTACCCCTTTGTATTTCAATATTGCCAATTATGGAAGTTCAGGAGCACATGTGAGCATTATCTAGGGTGGTCTACAAGGAAATTCACTTTGTTCAGGAATGCCCACCCCTCCTGACTGACACCAACCAATCAAGGCATTTTCATACTTACATAAATCCTCCAAAGACCCAGCCCATTGCTTGCATCAGAGCTGAGGGCTCTTGAAAAGAATACCGAGGCAGGATGCAGTGATGCTTCCAGGAAGGTATGTACAGCACTCTGCCAACCCCTCTCACTGGCCATGATCTGCCTGCATTGCAAAGAGAAGCACAGAGACTCAGTGATGACATCCCTAAATTAAAGTGGTTGTAAACCTCAGGCATTAAATATTTACAGAGCATATTCCTCTATATTGTGTCCTTGTCTCAATCCAGAGTGTCATTTCTGTCTGATGCCTAGTTTCTCTGCCATCAAGTTTTCATGACACCAAGAGAAAAATGATGATGGGGGGGACCTCCAGAAGATTGACAGTCTCAGCTCTGTTCCTGTGAACTGTATGGAGAGGGGTGCGTCTCTTCCCTCCAATCACCTCTCAAAGTTCACCTCACTGATCTCTGCAGTGTGTAATTTCAGCTCCCCGCCCCCTTTTTTCTGAACACTCAGACAAGCTTTAAAATTCAGCACTTTTAATAGATGTAGGGAAGAGAATCCTGCAGATAAACAGGTACAACCTATGAAGGAGATTTTATTTCATTTTAGTGTACCAGCTGAGGTAAGTCACTTCACTGGGTATATAAAAGGGTTTACAACCACTTTAAGGTACTGTATATCAAAACGGTGTTAAACCCAAAACATAATATATTGCAGCTTACCAGTCATTGGATGTGGAGGCTGCATTTTTTTTCTTTTCTGGGGCTTTCTCCCTCTGTTTTCACCAGGTGATCTGGCCAGTGACACACCTCCTGTATTAGAGTGCCCGCTCTCTGGATGAATGAGCACAGGAGGCACAGCAGGCAGCAGCATCATCAGTCTTGGGGGACTGGGAGTGTTCAATATATTAGCAGATTTAAATATGCTAACAAATTGAAGCCCAATCCCAGCTGACACTTTAAAATCAGTTACAGCAAACAGTTTTTTCCCGTTTGGGATAAAGGTTTTACATAAATAAAATGTTGTGTATTGATTGATATGTCAGCTGCTCTATTTATTTCTTTTTTTTAGATTGGTTGGTATAAATAAATAAAAGCTGAACGTTTTTATCCGCCCCTGCCAGTGGTAAATGGTTTGTCTCTTTCCTGTAAACTGATACATTCTGCTGGAGAGCTTGAGCTTTTGAAAAACAAACAGACTTGCTGGCTGGATCACCAGATGAATATAGAGGAGAAAAAAATAAAAACTAAAAAAGAAAACGGATGCAGCCTTCACATCTAAGAATTGGTAGGCCGCAGTATAATAAGTGTTTGCTTTTGGGGTTATTACTGCTTTAAGCTTTTCTGCCCCAAGAACCGATGAAAGCAAGGCTGCTGTGATCACAAGCTATACACAGTAGACAGAAAAATAGAGAGATTAGATTTCTATTCGGTAATTGTAGAAAGGAGCAGTGAAGAGGACCACTCCCCATAATTCCTTGTCCTAAACCTGACCCATTTCAGTGTGCGATATCATGAAAAAATGTAAAACTGGCAGGAATTCAAGTTATGACAGTGAATAAATTGAAAATATTTAAGTGTCAGTTTAGATTAAAAAGCTGTTTTTGGCAAGACTCGCTCATAACAGTCTGAGATAGTTCACAAGAATTACCTTTTAACAATTCACTTTGAAAAGCTGACTACTGCACAGCAGCCTTAATGAAGGGATATCATTTCCACCAGGTGCGGCGCACACGCAAGGCGTCCTTCCCCGCAAAACCGAGCTGCCTCCGAGCGCCGAGTCATTTGGCAGGGCTTGAAGAGAAAAAAAAAAAAAAAAGAAGAAATCTCTCATTAATTATAGACTTGTTTATTTTACTGCTTAGATAAAAATCAGGACTTTTGTAAAGGTGGTGTCAGCTTTATTAATACGGATCTGCCGTTATGAGCTAACCCGGCTAATAGCCTGATTATCTGAGGGCATGTTGGAGAAAATGACTGTAATGTTATTATAGCTGTTTGCTACTGGATTTCGGCGGCTTAGAGTTCGTGGCGCTCTGAAATGAGGTGGCGAGATGACTTGATTGGTCAGGAACAGCAAAAAAAAAAAAAAAGGTTGCCGACCAAAATGGTTTGGCTGCGGATAACTGCCCGTAAGAGCCTGACGGCTAAACATTTTTATAGACCTTTTTGACTTAACAGCATTCATTTCCTCACAATGACCATATTCGTTTAAGCGGTTGTTACAGTGTCAGGGACATTACAGGAATTATATTATGAACAGAAATGAGGAAATCGGTTAGCCTAACACTGAACTTAGGGCACAAAAATATAATTTAAATAGATCTGTTAATAGCCGTAAAGTCTATAAATTCCCTTTGGTGCCTTTGCGAACCCAGATATTGCATTGTAAAAGTAGCTGTGACTTTAGTACTGTGCTGTGCATAGCTTGTGCAGAGAGCAGAGCTATGGGAGGGACCTAGCAGCTCCACCCACTACAGGCTGCCTGCAGAGAACTACAGGAGGGGGCGGGGACAAGACCAGCCACCCTGCACAAGTTGAGAGAGCAGCAGTGACTGGTCTTTATTGCAGAGGGAAAGTCTCACACTACTACGATTACTGCGCAGATCTGGAAGAAATACACAAAGCACACCAAGATTCAAGAAGAGTACACATGACTTTAGATAATATTTGCTTATCCCAGGGTCCAGCTGCAAAGTGAGATGATGGGACCTGAATAACTATGAACATCTAAGTGAGCTTTTTAGCCAATAATTCCCTCCCACCATAGTTACATAGTTAGTCTGGCTGAAAAAAAAAGACAAAAGTCCATCCAGTTCAATCATAGAGAAAAAAAAAAAAAAAAAGAGTTATAATCCTATACCCACAGTTGATCCAGAGGAAGGCAAAAAAAACCCAGCAAAGCATGATCCAATTTGCTCCGGCAGGGGAAGAAATTCCTTTCTGATCCCCCGAGTGGCAATCGAATATTCCCTGGATCAGCTTTACCTATAAATGTTATATCCAGTTATATTCTGTGTATTCAAGAAAGAATCCAGGACTTTTTTAAAGCAATCCACTGAGCTGGCCAGAACCAACTCTTGAGGGAGTCTATTCCACATTTTCACAGCTCTCACTGTGAAGAAACCTTTCCGTGTTTGGAGATTGAATTTCTTTTCCTCCAGACGTAAAGAGCGCCCCCTTGTCCTCTGGGATGACCTCAGGGTGAATAACTCTACACCGAGTTCACTATATGAACCACTGATGTATTTATACATGGAGATCATATCCCCCCTTATGTATTATACATGGAGATCATATCCCCCCTTATGTATTATACATGGAGATCATATCCCCCTTATGTATTATACATGGAGATCATATCCCCCCTTATGTATTATACATGGAGATCATATCCCCCTTATGTATTATACATGGAGATCATATCCCCCTTATGTATTATACATGGAGATCATATCCCCCCTTATGTATTATACATGGAGATCATATCCCCCCTTATGTATTATACATGGAGATCATATCCCCTCTTATGTATTATACATGGAGATCATATCCCCCCTTATGTATTATACATGGAGATCATATCCCCCCTTATGTATTATACATGGAGATCATATCCCCCTTATGTATTATACATGGTGATCATATCCCCCCTTATGTATTATACATGGTGATCATATCCCCCCTTATGTATTATACATGGTGATCATATCCCCCCTTATGTATTATACATGGAGATCATATCCCCCTTATGTATTATACATTGAGATCATATCCCCCCTTATGTATTATACATGGAGATCATATCCCCCTTATGTATTATACATGGAGATCATATCCCCCTTATGTATTATACATGGAGATCATATCCCCCCTTATGTATTATACATGTTGATCATATCCCCCCTTATGTATTATACATGGAGATCATATCCCCCCTTATGTATTATACATGGAGATCATATCCCCCCTTATGTATTATACATGGTGATCATATCCCCCCTTATGTATTATACATGGAGATCATATCCCCCCTTATGTATTATACATGGAGATCATATCCCCCTTGTGTATTATACATGGTGATCATATCCCCCCTTATGTATTATACATGGAGATCATATCCCCCCTTATGTATTATACAAGGAGATCATATCCCCCCTTAATCTCCTCTTCTCAAGAGAGAATAAATTCAGATCCTCTAATCTTTCTTCATAGCTGATCTCCTCCATGCTTCTTATCAGGTTGGTTGCCATTCTCTGTACTTTCTCCAGTTCCCCAATGTTCTTTTTGTGAATTGGTGCCCAAAACTGAACCATAAGTGATGAAATTCTTTACAACCACTTTGACCTGAAAGAATCTTGGAAAGCCACTCTAAGCGGAAAAAAAAACCATTTTCCCTTCAGTCTGCACCAGAAGGGGTGCCAGTGTCAGGACAGACTCATCTAAAAGTATTTAGGTAAAAAGGACGCCATTCTCCCAGCCAGCCTATGTGAGATGACAGTAAGAAAAATGTCACTCCTTCACAAACCACCAGTAACCAGAAACCAGCACTCAAGTCTCTCTTGCTGCACTCAAAATATGGAATCCAGCACTTGCTGAAGTGCTGCCCTTGATAGATCTGGGAATCTTGATACTAGCAGAAAAGAACAAAACAGGGCGCACTCTCCTTGTGCGTGAGATCCATTACCTTGATAATATGAAATGTATTATAAAAATACAAATACATACTCAGAAGCCAAAAAAGTCATTAAAACAGAGACAAGGAGTCAAAGGATGCCCTTCGTGTACAGCATAGATCCTCGGGTAAAGTCTAACTTGTTTCGGGAGTCGAAGTCCCTTCCTCAGAGCAATAGATGAAAAGTTTGTTTTGCACTTAGTGTACAGATATAATACAGATATTTAAAAGATCAAAAGGAAGAAAATAAAAGACGTTCATTGTTAGGGTTTACATACATTTTACGTTCCATTCTATTTTCCTGAAACCGCTTAAATCCCAACTAGGATTGAGTCACTCCCATAATCCTGTAGCCCCTGTGTGTCCCCCAGTTCAAGAGGAAATCTGTTCTTCAACAGTAGTCACTGCCACAAGGAATGTGGGTGTTAAAGCCCGATTCTGAGTATACTTTATAGCATCCTTACCCAACCTGTTTAACATGAAGGAACCCTTGAATTTACTTTCCAGGCTCAGGGAACCCCTACAATAATAACTATATCTAAAGCTCATGGTACATTAGTGTGATGGTCACCTGTGAGAATGCTCCTCACATTTGTGGTCATTGGAAAGAATCCCTCCTTACAGAAATCATAAATGATCATTGCTGCTAGCAGTTACTCATCCAAGAGGCAGAATTTGCATATTTCTGAAGGAACCTTTAGCAACCACTGGAGAAACAGTGGAACCCTGGTTGAGAATGGCTTATAGAAAACCTTTAATGAGAGGACTATGGTGTCCGTTCATGAACCAGCGGTAATAGATCGCTGCTCAGTTCTCCGGCATTCTCGGAGAACACAGTTCTCCTGTGAATGCAGTTTATGAAGCAGTTCTCCGAACGAAGGGAGAACGGTCTCCAAACGCTGGAGAACGGTCTACAAACTCTGGAAAACGGCTCATTTTACTATAATCTCGCGAGATTACAGTAAAAGATCAGTTTACTAAGCAGAGGTAAATTATCTCTGCTTAGTTTTCGGTCCCTCTGATTCTCCAGCTCTGGGCTGGAGAATCTGGAGGGAGAACACAGATCTCCAGAGAAGGGCTGACATGATCTCCTGAGTGTCATAAACTGTGAATGACCAGAGAATAGCTGAGATCTGTTGAATCACAGCTATTCTCTGTGTCATAAACGGACACCTATGTCTCCTTCTTCAAATTCTACTTTCCCAACTCTTTTTGGCTCCAACACTTTCTTAATCCCTAACCTGAATCCAGGTGCACGCTAAATAAAAGCAAGCTGTGTTCTCTAAACCAAGGAAAAGTGTCCTGATTATCATAGACAATGTAGAGCAACCAATCAAATTTTGCTCTTTCTATCAAACTGGTTGCTATAAGTTACTCCTCCTGCCCAATGCCATTGCATTCTGCATAGCCTTATTGAATAAGGAACCTGTAAGCATCCCGGGGCTCCACTGAGATAATGAGTATCACAGTTCGGTCCTTGGTGCTCAGATACATGTCAAAATTATCCAGATCATTTTAAATTAAGAAGACTGTCACTTCTGATAAATTATGAAAACATCAGTCTGATGAATTCCAAAGAGAGCTGCAATGACGTATCACCCACCTAGCAGTAAAAAAAATCTTCTTCCTATCCCTAATTACCCCAAGTCCGTCATTACCAGTCACTACACTGGTGATATCTTAGTACATGGCATAGACACATAACTCACACATATCCATGTATATTTATGTACTGTTCATCCCATGTTCCCTGGCTTTTATTTAGCTGGTGACAGGACCATCAGCACCAATATGCCTGAACTGTCACTAGATGATTCCCTTAATTAAGGCTTCGTAAGCCTTTTATCTTCTTCCTTCCTTCTATAGCTGAAGATAGAGGGGATTGTGTGATATTAATGATGCTTGGTATCATCAGCAAATGTCTATAGAGAGACATCCGTCTGTTTCATGGGTTTACATGTTTTCCAGAAATGTATGCGTTCTGTAACCAATAAAGATTGATTGAGGCTGGATTTGCTTTGTTGGTGAATCTGTGCTGGCTCCAGTTCTGCATCATTATGGACAGTCCAATGGCATGAGGCAGGATTTGCTTTGTGAGTGAATCTATGTTGGCTCTGGTTCTTTAGTCATTATAGACAGTCCAATAGCATGAGGCTGGATTTGATGTGTCCGTGAATCTATGTTGGCTCTGGTTATTCAGTCATTATGGACATCCCAATAGTATGAAGCTGGATTTGCTTTGTTGGGGAATCTAAGATGAGTCTGGTTCTTCAGTCATTATGGACATCCCAATATTATGAAGCTGGATTTGCTTTGTTGGGGAATCTATGATGAGTCTAGTTATTCAGTCATTATGGACATCCCAATAGTATGAGGCTGGATTTGCTTTGTTGGGGAATCTATGTTGGCTCTGGTTCTTCATTCATTCTGAACAATCCAATAGCACGAGGCTGGATTTGCTTTGTTGGAGAATCTATGTTGGCTATGGTTATTCAGTCATTATGGACAGTATGGTAGTATGAGGGTGGATTGGCTTTGCTAGTGCATCTATGTTGGCTCCTGTTCTTCAGTCATTATTGAGTGTCCAATAGCATGAGGCTAGAGTTTCTTTGTTGGTAACTCTATGTTAGCTCTGGTTATTCGATCATTGTGAACAGTCCAACAGTATAAAGCTGGATTTTCTTTTTTGGTGAATTTTTGTCGGCACTGGTTCTTCAGTCTATATGGATGGTCCAATAGTATGAGGCTGGATTTGCTTTGTTGATTAATCTATTTTGGCTCTGGTTATTCAGTCATTATAGACACCCCAATAGTATGAAGCAGGATTTGCTTTGTTGGAGAATCTATGATGAGTTTGGTTCTTCAATCATTATGGACAGTCCAATAGCATGAGGCTGGATTTGTGTTGTTGGTGAATCTATGTTAGCTCTGGTTCTTCACTTATTATGGACAGTCCAATAGCATGAGGCTGGATTTGCTTTGTTGGTAAATCTATGTTGGCTTTGGTTATTAGGTAATTATGGACAGTATGGTAATATGAGGGTGGGTTGGTTTTGCTAGTGCATCTATGTTGGCTCCTGTTTTTCTGTCATTATGGAATGTCTAATAGCATGAGGCTGGAGTTGCTTTGTTGGTAACTCTATGCTGGCTCTGGTTATTCAGTCATTGAGGACAGTCCAATAGTATGAACCTGGTTTTGCTTTGTTGGTGAATTTATGTTGGCACTGGTTCTTCAGTCATTACGGATGGTCCAATAGCATCAGGCTGGATTTGCTTTATTGGTGATCCATGTTGGCTCTGGTTCTTCAGTAATTATGGCCAGTCTGATAGCATGAGGGTGGATTTGCTTTGTCGGTGAATCCATATAGGCTCGGGTTTCTCAGTCAATATAGAGAGTCCAATAACATGAGGCTGAATTTTCTGTGTCAGTGAATCTAGGGTGGATCTGGTTCTTTGGTCATCATTGATGGTTCAATAGCATGACGCTGGATTTGCTTTGCTGGTGAATTTATGTTACCACTGATTCTGTACTCATTACAGATGGCCCAGCAGCACAAGGGTGAACTTGCTTTGTTCTTGAATCTATGTTGGCTCTGGTTTTTCAGTCATTAAGAACTATTGAATAGCATGAGGCTGCATTTTCTTTGTTGGTGGATCTATGTTGGCTCTGGTTCTTCAGTCATTATGGATAGTCCAATAGCATAAGGCTAGATTTGCTTTGTTGCTGAAACCATGTTTACACTGGTTCTGTAGTCATTATGGACCATCCAATAGCATGAGGCTGGATGTGTTTTGTTGATGAATCTCTGTTGTGTCCAGTTCTTTGTTTATTATGGACATTTCAAAAACATCATGGCAATGTGTTCATAAGAATTAGTGTCTTTTTGAAACCAATATTAGGTAATAAAGCACATTGAGGACCTATTTGCTAACAAAAAACTGAAATCTTTTTCTGCCTTACAACAGTACTTTCACCTTCCCCCATCTGAGTATTACAGATGATTACATATAAGCACTAACTCAAAACCCTCACCTACAATGCTCCCTACCCCACGCTACTAACCAATACCTCCACGTGAAAGAATGTAAACCACCTTAGGGTTTGAGATACTTGACCTCAAGGGGTGCTTCTGTTTGTAAAGAAAATTCATAAAAAGAATTTAGATTTAGTAAATAAAAGTCATACAGATATAAGGAGGTATTTTTTATTAGTGTTGAAATAGGTATAAAGTAATACCACCAATGCTGACAAAGACACTGCCACATGTCTATGGTAAAATAATAAGTGTATATTAACCACTTTCCCTCCAGAGGATTTACCCCCCTTCCTGACCAGGTACATTTTTACGATACGGGGCTGTGTTACTTTAACTGACAATTGCGCGGTCATGCAACGCTGCACCCAAATGAAATGAATGTCCTTTTTTTCCACAAATGGAGATTTCTTTCAGTGGTATTTGATTGCCTCTGCAGTTTTTATTTTTTGTGCTATAAACATAAAAGATCGACAATTTTGAAAAAAAAAACCAATATTTTTGGCTTTTTGCTATAAAACATGTCCAGTAAAAAAAATTAAAAATCGCACTTTGTCATAAATTTACGCATGTATTCTGCTACATGTCTACATGTCTTTGCTAAAAAAAAAAAAATCCCAATACGTGTAAATGAATTGGTTTACGTGAAAGTTATAGAGTTTACAAATGGTGGAATATATACTGGAATTTTATTTTTTTTTATACTAGTAATGGCGGCAATCAGTGACTTATATCAGGACTGCGAGACTGCAGTGGGCATTCTGACACTGGGGGGGGGGGGGGGGGGACTGGCTAACTGTTACTGACATCCCCAGTGACACTAATAAAAATCACTGACACTGTACTAATGACACTGGGCAGGAAGGGGTTAACATCTGGGGCAATCAAAGGGTTAATTGTGTGCTGTGTGTGTTTTACTGTGTAAGCACGCTGCTTTGTATTGCTCTGGTATTTATACTGGAATATTGATTAATTTATTACATACTTGTAATGGTAATCACAGACTAATAGTGCGGCTGGCAATCTGACACTAAATAAGAATTAGTGGGAACAGACTGACACTGACATCCCCCGTGACACTGATACAGTGATCATGGATAGTACTATAATCTGTCACTGTACTTATGACACTGGCTGGGAAGGGGTTAAGTGTGTGCCTAACAAGTGTTAATATGTGTAATGTGTTCTGCCTTTTACTAAAGATCGCTTTGTTTCTTTGCAGGCGGAAGAAACATAGAGATTGTTTTCTCTGTACAGAGCCCTGTGTTGTTTGTCCAATCGCAGCTCAGAGCTCTGTGTTGACAAAGTCAATCAGCAGCTCCTGGCCATGAGTCATTGGCTGGGACCTGCTGACTAAGTCCCACAGGGAGCAGAGCCAGCAGGCAGGGGCACATACATGCGTGCCCTAAACCCAGAAGAAAGCTGTGCCTGTATGAGCTGCCCGTCTGCAATCTATGTACTGCGGTGGGTCGGCAAACCGTTGAACAACATTTAACCCTTGCAGTGTAAGGAAAAGCCCCCTACAATGAAGGTTTTTTTTCCTTTCTCCGGAGTTCAGCTTTAAGGATGTTTTATTCGATGTGATAACAATGGGTATATAAATTGTATCCTTTTGTCTTGTGTCTTGGCTCCTGCTCTTCTTTCTCTGCGGCCAGCACGGATAGTACAGCCAAAGTATTTACAATGTTGTGAAATAGAGACAAAAGCCTCCCCCTATTGTCAGACACAGAGACATCCCGTCATGTACTGTCCTGTCCTGACAGCCGCTGCCCATTCAGGACAGATCCCCACGACGTGTGCGTACGCCAGGACAGCGCAGAACCTCCAGCATTTGCAGATCCAACGCAGAAGCCATGATACCTGCCTGCCTTTTAGAATTAATCAAATTATCCCGAAGTTTAACATCGCCTGAAGGGCAGAAAAACATTTTGCGCTGTAAAATCCCTCATGTCTCCGAGTTACAGAGCTCAGCCGTCTTAATTGCACGGGAGCCGCCACGAGGAAAAAACAGACTCACGTGAAATCTATAACCACATCCAGCAGAGGAGGGCTTTAATCACCTCGAAAAAAAAATGGTCACTGGCAGTTAATTAAAGGGAAAGTGTCCTTATCGTCCTCATTAGGATTTATGGTGGAATATCAATTCTGAGCTCATCGCTGCAACCCCCCCCCCCCACCATGAAAGTATCTCACTGTTCGGTCGATTTCCTTGGATATGGAAGAGAGTTGCATATTTTAAGTAGACAACTGTGGTGTGATTCTATTGTCATACTGTAGACTTCATTTATAGCTGTGGCCAAGGTGGGGAGGGAGGTAAAAATAGGTGGCTGAGCCTAAAATTTTATCTCCCCCCAACTGTCCACCTAACCTAACACAGCAGGTAGATGGAGCGGTACATATGCTGCGGCAAAAATGATACCCCATGTCACTTTCAGCAGGCAGTACTTTTGCCCTGTATTTGAAAAGACAAAAAGAGGGCACACAGGCCTAGTGCATTACCTTTAAAAATTGTATTTATTGATAAAAAGTAAAATACTCACAAGAGAAATAAAATCAAATGGAAAGCATGTCAAAAGAGATGCAGTGTGGTCCAAGACCCCTGAAGGTAGTCTGGTGGGGGACTGTAGGCAGGGGTGGACTGACAACTCATGGGGTCCCCGGGCAATAGGGGATCTTGGGGCCCGTGTCCTCGCCCACACCCAAAAAAAGACTATGAAAAAGCCAATGAAAGGTACCAGGGGCATCTTATGGGGCCCCCTACTGACCCCGGGCCCTCGGGCAGTGCCCGAGTGCTAGAATGGTTAGTCCACCCCTGACTGTAGGGCTCTGAGGAAGAGGTACAACCTGGAAACGCGTCAGACATCAGCTATCCAGAGGTCTACAGTCCCCCATAGGATGGATAGATAGATAGATAGATAGATAGATAGATAGACTAATAAATATTTAGCCCGAGTGCTAAAATGGTCAGTCCACCCCTGACTGTAGGGCTCTGAGGAAGAGGTACAACCTGGAAACGCGTCAACAAAGCTATCTAGAGGTCTACAGTCCCCCACCAGACTACTTTCAGGGGTCTTGGACCACACTGCATCTCTTGTCACGTGTTTTCCATTTGATTTCATTTCTCTTGTGAGTGTTTTATTTTATATAAATAAATCTAATTTGTAAAGGTAATGCACTAGGCCCGTGCGCCGTCCTTTTGTCTTTTCATACACAGTTCTCTTTGGATTTCCCTGGTCCGTTGAGGGCAGCAAGGCTTGCATTCCTTTCATACACATGTGGTGATACTGACATTGTGGAGTCCATTGTCCAGCACAGGAGCTCAGGCATTCGGTTGCTTTTTTCTTCCTACCAGTACTTGCCTCATTCAAGTGAATGGAGCCCTGCGGTAAGGAGGTACTTACATTTAGGCTCTGTTCACACCTATGCAGTTTGCTTTTTGTCCGTTTTGCAGTGCTTTTCGTAATTTCTTTTGCGTTCTTCTGAGTTTTTGACGCGTTTTTGATGCATTTTTGATGCATTTTTCCACGTTTTGCATTTTGTTCAGCTCTTTTTTTTTTTGTTAAAGTGGAATTTTAATTTTACCGAGCAGAATAAAAATGCAAAATGCGGCAAAAATGCACTACCATGCATTTCAGCAGATTCTCCATTGAACTCTATTGTAGCAAAACCGCTGCTTTTTCCTTTTAAAAAAGTCCCTGACCCTTTCTAAAAACGCAGCAGCTGAAAAAAGCATAGATGTGAACATGTTCCGCAGGAAACCATGTTACAGGGACTGTAGTGCTTTTCTGCAAAAAACACTAAAAAACGCCTTGGTGTGAACGGAGCCTTACAGAAGCACACCAAAATGATCATATTATCCCAAGCTTGCAACGTTTGTGAACTTGCAACCTGTAAATGCAGATACCGGGCTGGCACGCCTATACCTGCGTACAACATATTTTGTATGCTATACAAAATATAATGAATCAGACTCCCCCCCATTCAGAATCAGTCTGCACAGGACACTGTAAAATAAAAAACACAGCTGGGAAGGGAGGAATTTAAACCCCCTGCAATGTATATTGATGACCCGGAGGGGTTTATTTATTTATTTTTTTAGTTACTGTTTAGGCTAGTTGTACACAGGTAGAATTTAATAGACATGCGCATGCCTCAAATGTTCTTTTAGACAGAACACCGGATAGAGAGGCAGCAGCAGGAGCCATTGGCTGTCAATCATAGCCAGAGAGGGTGGGACTAAGCTGCGCTCTATGTGGCAATAGACACACAGAACTGGCTGAGGAGGGAGCATGCACAAATTTCTCCATTAGATAGATAGATAGATATTTTTTTAGTGGAGTTTGGTTGACTAGAGGAGGCTTTGTGGTTCTAGTTCACTTATTCTAATGAATGACTAAAGTTGGAACTTGAGAGATAGAAAGATATAAAAAAAAGAGTAAGTGGGTCATACATGGATTAAAATTCAGCTGGTTCAGCAGGCATCCATGTATGGAAAGGGACATTGTACAGAAGTCGATCCACTGATCAATTTCTGTATAACCGCAGGTCCGCCCTGTTGGATGTTCCACACTCGATCAGCGCCCCAGGCTGTAGCCTGCAATGCTGATCAGTGTATTCTGATGTCAGGGAAGCCTCCTCACTGTCAGAATACAAAAGCTCAGAGAACGATTCCCTCATCCACATTGAATGTGTTGATGGGGGAAATGGTTCACTATTTTTTCATTCAACCCGCTGTATAAACAAAAAAACCGGACTCATCTACGGGTTGCTTAAGGGATTATTCATACATGTGACTGTGACAGTAAAAATTAGTGGTTGATTCTCTGTTTTACTGCCTCCAACGCCTACCCTGTTCTGTTCACCTAACACAATGGCAAGAACGGGTTAATCACATGCCATGGCAAGGATGCTTTGCTTCATAGCCACAGCGAAAATTATACCCCCTGTCACAATTGGTTGAGGTGCCACTGTCAAACATGACCCATGCATGGGACCGCGCCACAATTGTGCTGCAATTGCATGCAATGGACACAGTTGTGGTGTGATGGTTTGCTCATTTCAGGGTAAAACAGTTGGCAAGAAAGCAACATATCGCTACCAGTCACATATCCTCTAAAAAGTGATCCAGGCAGGCAGGCAGATAGAGAGAGAGAGATAAATAAATAGACAGACAGACAGACAGATAGACAATAGATGAACAGATGAATGATGGATGGATGGATAGATAGTGGGTGGATGGGAAAACAGATGAATGCATGATTAATGGATGGATGAATGGAGAGATAGATAGATAGATAGATAGATAGATAGATAGATAGATAGATAGATAGATAGATAGATGAATGATGGATAGATAAATAGTGGATGGATGAACAGATGAATTATGGATGAATGGATAGATAGATAGATAGATTGATAGATAGATAGATAGATAGATAGATAGATAGATAGATAGATAGATAGATAAACAGATGAATGATGGATGGATAAGAAAACAGATGAATGCATGATTAATGGTGGATGAATGGAGAGAAAGATAGATAGACAGACAGATAGATAGATAGATAGATAGATAGATAGATAGATAGATAGATAGATAGATAGATAGACAGGCAGACAGACTCCAAAATAGATTTTTGTGGAATTCAGAAGACCAGGGTTTTGAGGGATTGCCCATTGTAGAGAATGACCAGTGGTTAAAATATTGGAATTTAAGAGATAGATAAAAAAGAGATAGATAGATAGATGATAGATAGATAGATAGATAGATAGATAGATAGATAGATAGATAGATAGATAGATAGATAGATTTCTGAGTACAGGAGAAATGATTATCCTGGGAAGGAGATGGATTCTGGACCTCCTGAATTCTCTTTGAAGAAAAGCTGGATAATTAGGTCAGTCTGGGGTATTTAAGAAAAGGGTGTCTAGACTTTTATTTTGATTTTCACAATCTTTTCTATGTTCTCTTTCCTCCCAGCTCCTTTGAAATTGCAGGGTGGTCACACTAATACCTTTGCCCAAGCAGGTAGACTGTAGCCGGGATCAAGGCGTGGCATTCCTGCTTTGATGTCGGTGTCACGCACGGCTGCCTCTGGATCTCTTTGGCTGCCGCTGAGTCTGCTGTCGTGGGAGACCAGGTAAATCAGACCTGTAGCCTCTGTTGTGCCGTACAATCAGCCTGGCAGCCTGCGGTGGGAAGTGTCTGAACAGGACATTGCTATTCAGCCACCATTTACACCGTTGGAAGTGATGGAGGCTCTGTGGATAGAAGGACATGGAAAAAAATAAAGGGCCACTCCAGTCAACAGATAAAATGAATGATTTGGGGACTAATGGTGTCCAGTAAATGATGCAGTTGTGCTAAAGTCAGAAAGTCCTCTATATCTAGATTTATTTTATGTTGTATGTAGATGTCTTTCTCCTTTCTTCCTGCCACATCTGAAGGATGGGTGGCTCCCTAGGATGAGGGGGAGACATAGCCCAACTGGTTGCTTTGGCTTTTTAGAAAAGCCCAGCCAAATTAGTGTTCATGACTCCTTTGGTTTCTTCCATTTATTGTTTTTGAGTCATATGACTATAGACAGTGCAATGTGACCAAAAAAGGAAAACAAAGTGCCACACTACTGCTAAGAGGTCCAGATACAACGTACCCCTACAAAAGCCACGAGGACAATGCAAAGAGTATCCAATGCGTTTCGAGGGTCCACAAATGCCCCCTTCATCAAGGCTTAATGGAAAGAATGTGAATGGACTTGAAGTGAACTGGACCTTCACTGTTATTTCTTCCAGTGTGATTACAAACACAGGACATGTCAACAGCTGGTTTGGTTGGGCAGAAGGGTCTGTTTTTTAAAGACACTCATCTGTAAAGGTTGGGGGGAAAAATTAAAAGGAAGGGGGGATGAAGTTCCTCTTTAAGGGCTTTATGCTGACGGCTCTTGTCCACATCAATTGGGTTTTGCATTTCCGCAAGTTTGCAGGAATGCAAAGCACGCTTGAAGCAAATCAAATGCAGGTCAGAAGGCGACCACCTGCACGTTATTTGCAGTTAACGTTGAGTTCTAAAGCCTCGTTCACATGGGTTGGCCTGGTGGGGCAGTAAAAAAAAAAGGTGGTTGACCCACCTAAACTGTGCAATGGTGGCCGGAAGGCGTAGTACTTTCAAGCCTATGGGAACACAAACCTGCTTGAAGTAAGTCAAACACAGGTCAGAAGGAGGTTAAATGCAGGGAAAACACACCTATCGATTAATTCTAAGCCCTCTTTCACATGGGCGACCAAGGAATGTTGGAAGATATGTAAAACCAGGTGGTTGACTCCTCCTCTTACAGCCCACCTAAATGGCGCAATGGTGTCCAGTAATGGTAGTACATAGAAGTCTTTGGAAATGCAAACTTGCTTGCCGCAGGTCAACTGCAGGTCAAATTATTTATTTATTACATATGGGCAGCACAGTGGCTAAATGGTTAGCACTTCCTCCTGGCAGTACTAGGGTCGTTGGTTCGAATCCCAACCATGGCACCTCCTGCCTGGAGTTTGCATGTTCTCTCTGTGCCTGCATGGGTTTCCTCCAACGCTCCAAAGACATGCTGGTAGGTGAATTGGATCCTGTCTAAATTGGCCCTAGTATGTGTATGTATGAATGTGAGTTAGGGACCTTAGATTGTATGCTCCTTGAGGGTTAGGGACTGATGTGAATGTACAATATATATGTAAAGCGCTACATAAAATTGATGGTGCTATATAAGTACCTGAAATAAATAATTACAGGTACTTATATAGCGCCGTCAAAACTCTTGTTATCAGTTGTGGCACGGTAGTACAGTTTTTCAATATAACATCCTACTTCGTTTAAAAAAAAACAAGCATTAAGCAGGTGACAGTATCCCCTCCCGAATGCTACTGCTCTACCTTCCATGGTGGATTGCTTTTCAATGGGGTGGTAGAGAGTGCCGCTCATGTAAATGCTGTCTAAATGATAGCAATGAGTTGGTCAACAGTAAGTGGATTCAACCATGCTTGGGACAAACATACATTTATACTCAGACAAAAATGTTTAAAAAAAAATAACAAAAAAAAAAATACGAAAACAGTTATAAATAAAAAAAATGGGGCAGACCTGATGAGCCACTTCATCACTTTTCTATGATCTCAGAATCCATCAAGTCCAAAGGCTGTCAACATATGTCCTACATCTTCTTGATCTGACTTCCCCATCACCCTCATCAGAGCCGCCTCACCCCATTGCCTGCCAGCCCTTGCTACTCCAAAATGGCCGCCTCAACGTCTGCCTCATTACTTCCTGTTTACCAGCGGCATGGAAGGCAGATAAAATTGAAGATCTAACTACTTACTTAAGATGCTGAAATGGATCCTCGCATTACAGCCTGACCTCCACCTTCCCATAAGTTACGTCTAATTCCCATATGGTATTTGTCTTTATTCGTGTGTGAATAATTCTGGCCATTTACGGCACGTTTAAATTAGTACCGGGGATAGGCATGCTGGTTTTTATATCATTAATTTAAGTTTAATTAGCTGAATGTGTTAGAGTGCATGGAGGAAAACAGAGATATTTGTGTCAGGGAGTCACATCATTGCTGCATGGCTGGACACAATTCTGATTAAGCCCCCCTAGTAAAATGGAAGCAACTGTCACCCGCAATGCACAAACGCACTTTTATCGTCAAAACTTACCTGTCCGGCTCTTGTCTCTATCAAATCCAATGCCCCTCTCTGGGGACAGCTCTTCAAACCGCCCCTGTGCACCCAACTGGCAGGACGGATGAAGTTATCTTGTGTTACTCTTCCAAGTAATCACACATTTATGAGGGAGATGAGGAGAGGCAATTAACCCGTTCACTCCATCGGTGGCCTAGAAAAACCTTTTTTTTTCCCTTCTCTCTATTTTATTTAATGAAATAAGTAAAGGTACAGCGTTAATGTAGTATAGGTTCAGTAATATGCATACAACAGACACCATTATGAATTGAAATGTCCTATATAATTTATAAATGGAGGACAATGCCATACAAATATGTCTATATGACTTCTTATGGGTAAACACATTTCTGTGTTACTCCTGCATATACAGACTTCTGCGTCACCCCTATGTACACCGGTTCCTGCGTCACTCCTGCGTATACAGACTTCTGCGTCACCCCTACGTACACCGGTTCCTGTGTCACTCCTGCGTATACAGACTTCTGCGTCACCCCTACGTACACCGGTTCCTGCGTCACTCCTGCGTATACAGACTTCTGCGTCACCCCTATGTACACCGGTTCCTGCGTCACTCCTGCGTATACAGACTTCTGCGTCACCCCTATGTACACCGGTTCCTGCATCACTCCTGCGTATACAGACTTCTGCGTCACCCCTATGTACACCGGTTCCTGCGTCACTCCTGCGTATACAGACTTCTGTGTCACCCCTACGTACACCGGTTCCTGCGTATACAGACTTCTGTGTCACCCCTACGTACACCGGTTCCTGCGTCACTCCTGCGTATATAGACTTCTGTGTCACCCCTACGTACACCGGTTCCTGCGTCACTCCTGCGTATACAGACTTCTGTGTCATCCCTACGTACACCGGTTCCTGCGTCACTCCTGCGTATACAGACTTCTGTGTCACCCCTACGTACACCGGTTCCTGCGTATACAGACTTCTGTGTCACCCCTATGTACACCGGTTCCTGCGTATACAGACTTCTGTGTCACCCCTACGTACACCGGTTCCTGCGTATACAGACTTCTGTGTCACCCCTACGTACACCGGTTCCTGCGTATACAGACTTCTGTGTCACCCCTATGTACACCGGTTCCTGCGTCACTCCTGCGTATACAGACATCTCTGTCACCCCTATGTACACCGGTTCCTGCGTATACAGACTTCTGTGTCACCCCTATGTACACCGGTTCCTGCGTCACACCTGCGTATACAGATTTCTGTGTCACCCCTATGTACACCGGTTCCGGCATCACTCCTGCGTATACAGACTTCTGTGTCACCCCTATGTACACCGGTTCCGGCGTCACTCCTGCGTATACAGACTTCTGTGTCACCCCTATGTACACCGGTTCCGGCGTCACTCCTGCGTATACAGACTTCTGTGTCACCCCTACGTACACTGGTTCCTGCGTCACTCCTGCATATACAGACTTCTGTGTCACCCCTATGTACACCGGTTCCTGCGTCACTCCTGCATATACAGACTTCTGTGTCATCCCTACGTACACCGGTTCATGCGTCACTCCTGCGTATACAGACTTCTGTGTCACCCCTACGTACACCGGTTCCTGTGTCTCTCCTGCGTATACAGACTTCTGTGTCACTCCTACGTACACCGGTTTCTGCGTCACTCCTGCGTATACAGACTTCTGTGTCACCCCTATGTACACCGGTTCATGCGTCACTCCTGCGTATACAGACTTCTGGGTCACCCCTATGTACACCGGTTCCTGCGTCTCTCCTGCGTATACAGACTTCTGGGTCACCCCTACATACACCGGTTCCTGCGTCACTCCTGCGTATACAGACTTCTGTGTCACCCTTATGTACACCGGTTCATGCGTCACTTCTGCGTATACAGACTTCTGTGTCACCCCTATGTACACCGGTTCCTGCGTCACTCCTGCGTATACAGACTTCTGTGTCACCCCTACGTACAACGGTTCCTGCGTCACTCCTGTGTATACAGACTTCTGTGTGACCCCTATTCTTGTGTTATCCCTGTGTTTACAGATCTCCTAGTCCCTACCATGTACACCTATACCTATGTCACTTCTGCTGTGTGTACAGATTCCTGTGTCGCTCCTGTGTAAGCACCCCCTTGTAGGTGGCTCTCGTCCGCAGCGGCAACGCAGGTAGGGTAGGGAGCAGGGGTTTATTTACCACAAGGCATTTGCCTAGGGCAGCATTTTTCAGGGGGGGCAGCACTACCCATTGGAAGAAGGGATGGAAGAAGGGACACACGCGGCATGGGGATCTGGTGGGTTCCAAGAGATGCTTTGGGTTTCATGACGGTGTATGCACAGCCCGAATCTCATTCCTGGGGATGTCTGGAGCTGTGATGGTGAGTGTCTTTCTCTCTCTTGCCATGGGGGATTGTGGCTGGTGTATGGGGGGCAGTGGTAGTTGAAGCCTTGGGTTGAGGGCAGGGGTGTTCTTGGTCAATGTCAGGCTCTTTCTGCGGGGGGGCGCCAATTTTTGTGTTGCCTATGGCAACACAAAACCTAAATACACCACAGGTAGGGAGTGAAGAGGAACTGAGTTTCTCTATGATTTCTTTGGGCACATGGGCCAGGGATCTGATTGGAAGCTCATGCCCCATGTGACCCTGGTGGCCATCTTGGGTCAGGCTATTTAGGAAAAAATGTGTTTACTCCTGCGCTGGATGATGGACTCCGCAGTGACTGTAACCATACATAGATAGTCTATGGAATGCATGCCTTGCTGCCCTCAACGGACCAGGGGTATCCAATGAACTGCATGCAAAAAGACAAAGAAAGGATGCGCAGGCCTACTGCTTTACCTTTAAAAATTGGTTTATTGTATACTCACAAAAGAATAAAACTCAAAGGCACAGAGATCATGTTGGTAGCAGCTCCGATGAAGAGGCATGGCCTCAAAACGCGTCAGCCATTTGAAGGTCTATAGTCCCCGACCACACACCTTCCAGCGAGATTGGACCTTGCTGTATTTCTTATGATGTGCCTTTGACTTTTATTATTTTGTGAGTATATCACATTTTATACAATAAACCAATTTTTAAAGATAATACAGTAGGCCTGTGCACCCTCTCTTTGTCTTTTTGCATAGAGTCTATTTAAGACTCTGACCCCTGGGTTTGTGGCTAGTGTAGAGACAGGTTCCCTGTCTGCCAGGGACAATACTGAGCATTAGAGAAAGGTATCAGAGGAGTATGGAGAGAGCAGGGACCATGTCTACCTCGTCAGGAAGCTTCCCCTTGGGTTGGACCGGCCAGGCCACATTCCGCTCCTTGTGGCAATTGCTGTTGGCATCATTGGGTCTTCAGACTGCTGTCTCAACACTGAACATTGTAAGTGTCTCCAAACGGTGATCCTCTCTGCTGGGCATGTTTGTACAGGTTGAACTTCTTTTACAATACATTGTTCTGGCAAGCAGGATTCTGTGTGTTTACTGCCCGCTGCTAAAATTGAAGATCTAACTACGTAAGATGCTGAAATGGATCCTCGCATTACTGCCCGCTGCACCTACTCAACACCCTAGCTATCAATATTGGCCGTGCTATGAAGCTGGGCATTGCAATAAACCAAGACATCCATACCAACACTCACTGCAACCTACTAATGCTGGCCACCCATGTGCGATGGCAGGTCCAAGACCAACTCTCTCCTTTTTCTGATCAGTCCAAGTCGTCAAGTGGTCAAAGCTCACTTTTGTCCAAGGCCTTGCTATTTTACATGGTTACAGGTTAGGGCTCCATGATCTGACCATATACTTGAGGCCCATGGTACAAGGGGGGCCAGGCCACCTGGTGTTTGATTTACTTACACCACCAGGAGGGGAACACTTTCTCCAACCATGATCAGATCTCCAGTTGATCAGATTTAAACTTCCTCAAGTATTTCTACCACTGTACACACTCTCACATTTACCTAAGCCGTGCATGGAAGGTTTCTTTACCCCACACTCCCACCTCCATGATGATGTTACCCTGTTGCCATGAGGACCCAAGCACAACATTGCTTCTCCGCTGTTATTCCCATTGCAAATGACAGATCCCCAGCCAGCTACTGGCCCACTTGTCTGTTCACGGCTTGGTGTATCTCCAAACCAACTGGCCAACCTGGGCCAGTTTGCCTACCTGAACCCCCAGCTTCTTTTTGTAAGCAAACAAACCGTGGATCATGGGCGATGGTCATGACTATGTTTAGTCAATTACATCACCTGTGATCCATGGATGGTGTGTTTACAAAGAGAAGCTAAGGGTTTGGGTGGGCAAACTGTCCCAGTTTGGCCAATTTGGTTGCCGGTTCACCAAGCCATGCACAGCCTGGGTTTGGGTCAAACTCAAGTCTGCCCAGACCCAAAGCACATTCCCACGAGTCACTCCACCTATATCACTTTATCTAAGTAAACCAATATCTGGTATTCTGATACCTATATCACTCATTCTATAAACACTGCTGTTTCATGACTTGTTTTTATTGATTGTATAATTGTTTCTTCTTACACCGTTATTTGTGGAACTCTTTCCCTGTGAACTGTTGTTTGTATCTCCACTTCCCTGTATGTTTCCAATGTTTGTCTTTGCTATAAAATGAATGAGTACTAAAGTTTGTTCCAGCATGCCAGAAAGGTGCTAAGAGGGTTGTGTGCACAATAACGAATAAACAGCCTTTGAGTTTTATTACAAATTGTTAAAATCTTAAAGGACCATGTCACTTGTTTCTGCCGAACTACACCATATCTAAGCACCACAAAGCAAAAATGCTATATAATTCATTTTCAATATTCTAAGAACCCCCCCCCCCCCCCATCCATGTCTCCATGCTTTATTTTGCTGAGAAATCACTTTGAAACCCCGCCTGGCACTTCTGGCCATGGCCATCTTGAAATAGGGCAGATGATTCATATAGCATTAACTTCCTGGAATCAATCTCCCCCTAGTTCAGGCATATTTAGCTGAGAAAACCCTCTCCTGAAGACTCCTGGGATGTATGACGTAATTTGCCTAGGCAAGAAACCAGGAAGCAACTGAAGAAATGATAAAAAAAATTGTTTTAAATAAGTAAATATTATATATATATTGAAAAAGAAATAATCATCCTGCGCTGCCAAATAACTGTAATCACCCCAAAGTAGCCGCAGACACCAAACTATACTCCAAATAGTGAAAACTGATGAATAAATCATGGATTGGTGCTGCGTTACTCAGTGCATAAATGAATAATCAATGAACATATAGATGCCTATAAAAAAAATTTTTAAGAAGAAGACTTCCCATAGTGTAGTAAGTGAAATCATTTATTGGAAAAGACACACAGAGTGATTACTCACATTTAAAAACAGGGTCCCCAGACCTATACAGGCAAGAACACAGCAACAAATTGCTGAAAGGGTGTATGTGGTTGGGAGTACCAAGATGGTGGCTGCACTCCATACCGGAAATGACATCACCATGCTTCCGTCCTACACGTTGCGTCATGAGTCACTATGGGAAGTCTTTTTGTTTAAATTTTCCAAGTGGAGATACTGGAGGTGAAAGAGGTCTATGGCCATATCCTTTAAGGATATCTGAGTTATGCCATTTTCACCATAGTGGAGTCCTTTTGGATTACTATTGAGGAGAACTTATATTGAGATCATCGTCTTAGTGCTTTCTATGCCTTTTGACCCCGGGCGGGTCGCAGTCTGAAGGTGGACGCGCACGCTGGCTGGAGGAGGATTGATTGTTCGCATTGATTACTGAATGTCTCACAGCTTGTACTGAAGATTCACTGTTTTTTGTTTTGTGTTTTTTTGGGACTATTACATTATTTCCAGTCTGGGACAGATTTACTGTATCACCTTTGGCCTATATTGCATTATATATATCTCTCTCTCTATATATATATATATATAATATATATATATTCTTTGGTCACTCATTCACTTGCCTATCACTTATTAATTGAATACATGACTAGTGCACCATAGATAGGCTTGTCCACTCCGACTTCCACCTTTACTTAACCATACCACTCCACACCCCCTTAACCGACTAAACTTTACAAAAAACATGACACCATTTTGGAGTAAATGACCAACATGGCCTTTTATTAACAACTTCACATTTTAACATACATCAACCGTTCCTTAACAGAAACCAAAGAATTGTTGTTGGTCTTCAAAGGCACCCACAAACGATCCAAAATGCACCTGCGGACAACCCTATACACCAGGCCTCCAGCCGCAACCAACCAGCTCGGAGACAACCATACCGTCCGCAGTGCAGCACCACCACCTTCCAGTTAAACCTTGGTTAACTGGGAATATCCACCGGGCCCCCCATACCACGGATGGGGTCCCACACCATTGTTTTACCTTCCAAGATGAGAACCGCCTCCAAAGACCAACAACCGCCCACGAACCAACGAAAAAACCCCCCCTTCCAACCCGGTTGCCATTTTTTTTTTTTTTTTTATTCTCACCTGCCGCCGGACGAGACCCTATACCCAACCAAACAGGGAGGGCGGGAGGGAAGCTCTGTTCCTTGCTACGTCCAGCTGCACTGACGCCCCTTCCGCAGAACCCCCCACCCTAAGGTACCACAAACCCCACCTACACTCCACATCTGGCCAATGCTATAATTCCCCAATCAATCCCCACCCCCTGGAGCTAAATTTAACCCTTTCCGTTCCCTACACCACTCTGGGCTTAGTCATGTATGCCCTGCGCTATTTCCATTCTTCCCTATTCGCTACGGGCATTTCTCTTTGTTGCTATGTGGATGTCCTATATTAATATATTGGTTGCGTTAATCATTTTTTGTCACGATTTTTGCACCTGTTGCTTTTAGCAGTTTTACAGGTGTGGGTTGTATTTATTTAAACCTTCACTTAATATTTTTTTTTTTGTATACATTTATATGTTAAATTTTATATATATATATATATATATATATATATATATATATATATATATATATATATATAAAATTTTCGATTTCCTAATGCTAGCAGCATAAAGATTAAAAATAGTCGATAGAGTGAAGTTCCACTTTAGTTAGTAAAATTACTATATATTGTAAATATTAATAAAATACACATTTAAGCACTTTGTACCTGAAGCTCTCAGTTTTGCTCACTGACCTGCAAATGTGAAGTTTGCTTGAAAAAAATGTCTTTTTAATTAAATATTTTTTCTTTATGTGACAAAATATAACACTATTTATAATAATTAAAATAATAATAATAGCAGCATCAATAACGGCAATACTATTTTTATTAAAATGTTTTTAAATATATTTTAATAATTTTGAGTATTTTTAATACATTTAATAATTTTTTTAAATATATATATATATTTCTTTTAAACTATTTATAGGGTGTTTTTATCTGTGGGATTTTTTTTTCTCTTTGTATTTGTGTTTTCTTGCTTTATGTGCATGCATGTTGTATACCATCACTTGAGGTTTTTTATTGTTTTTTTGTCTGTGTTTTTTTCTGTGACAAAAAATAATAATAATATTAATAATACCAGCATCAATGATAAAATTTATAACATCTAAACCCTAAATGGATGATATTTACTGTGCTAAAGCACTGCGTATCACAGACAATTGCATTTTTTTCATTAAATGCTGTTTTCACCTTTCTTTCATCCTTTTATTGCATTTCAGTGTTGCTGATTGTTTTTGGCCCTTGACGTTGGCTGCACATCATTGCTTCCTGATGCTGACAACATTGGATCATGTCTGAGCAACATGTGTCTGGGCAGCCGGCTGATGTCCTTGTGAGAGGGGGACAATGCAGGAGATCATAGCACCCTACTGTCCCTGTTTTGGAGGAACTGTCCCTCTTATGGAACCAAATCCCTCTGTTCTGTTCTCTCTTTATTGATCATTTGTCTCTTTTTTGGTATGATATATAGACTGCAGTAAACCTTACATCCAACCACTAAATTATGGAATGTGTTCATTTGAAATGCCAGTATAAAGAAAAAGTAGTGGTAAAAAAAATTCTTTCTCATCTCTGAAAATTGGAAGGTATGCAGTGAACGGTTGTGACCCATAGCAGGCATTTTTTTTTTTCAAATAAAAGCTGAAGATTTAAACATAATAAAGCTACATTTTTCGTTAAATAACTTAATAAACCTTCATAAATGGGTTTAGATCTATTTTAACTGTTATTATGAATTTAATTCAACAGGCAGAAGTACCCTTTGTTCCTTCCAAAAATACTGTCCAGGGAACCGCTGCCAATGCCAGTTACTGAGCTTTACAACCTAGATTAATTTCAGGATCTCACAAAAAAAGTGGAGAATTTAAAGATATTCAAGGCCTTTCTTTAAGGTGATCTATCGGCGCACCAGGGGCACAGTGGGTTAAGGTTCTTTGGTCTCCATCCAATGACCATCAGCTTGGAATCTCTTGGTAGGGTCCATGATGAGCTCCCGCAGCCTGATCAAAGCTTGGCAGTGCACACAAGTGGCAGGCCAACTAATCGTTTGCAGAAACGGCTCTATTCATTCAGACACACGGATCTGGCAAACAGAAGTACGATACCTAAGCTGCGGTTAAAAGATCTGTTATACATTTAGACTCTCTAAAGACAAACAGAAGTGGTATTTGTCTGTCTTAAAGGGGCTTTATTTAAAGTCCACGCTCACTTTTTTTTTTCACATTTTCCACTCATAACTTTTCCTGAGCATTTGTTATTTTCTCAGTTATGCGTATTTACTAAACTGTCTGCGTTGTATGATTCTTCGCTTTGCTGTGTCCTAAAACTGTGTACTGGTTGCCATATGTGAACTTAATGTAAAGGTACCCCTGATGTGGTCCTCCACTAACTGCCATTCCCCAACCCAGCACTCTCCCCCTATCCAGTTTCATTTCCATCTCACTGCTTCCAAGAACCAGACTCCCTTTCTCATGTGCTCTCAGGAATGTCCGCTCTGTCTGTAACAAGCTCAGCTCTGTCCTTGACCCTTTTATCTCCAATTCCTTTATCCTACTTGCTATTACTGAAACCTGGCTTCAAGAATCTGACTCTGCCTCTCCTGCTGCCCTCTGCCATGTTGGCCTTCCTGAACTGCATTTGTGTCCCAAGCTACATCACACTACGTGTCTCACTATATCATCTAAACCATCCTCTCCACTCCTCCTAACCTGCTCTGTAGCTCCCTTGTTACCTTCTCTAATGTCTGTCAAACACTATAAGGGCGTTTGACAAGAGTTAGAAATTAGTCAAGCGTGAATGAGCCCTAAGGGAGAGACCCAATATTACCCAAATATCACCCAACCCGTCCTCTCCACTCCTCCCACAACCTCTTGCTCTCTAGCTCCCTTGTCTCCTCCTCCCATGCTTGTCTCCAGGACTTCTCCAGAGCCTCCCCCATCCTCTGGAACTCTCTACCCCAATCTATCAGACTACCGCCTACTCTGCCCACTTTTATGTGAAGCCTATCCTGCCTTCAGCTAAAAACGAAATCTTCTATTCCTTCTACCAGTCCATCCCCCACAGCTATTACTTTTTGTAGCACCAGCCCCTCCCTCTTAGATTGTACGCTCCAAGGAGCAGGACCCTCCTAACCCACTTGTATTGAACTGTATTGTTGCTGTATTGTGTTCCTTTATTTTGTAAAGCGCTGAGCAAACTGTTGGCATTATATAAATCCTGTATTATAATAATAATAATAATAATAATGCTTGCCTCCAGGACTTCTCCAGATCATCCCTCATCCTCTGGTACTCACCACCCTATTTTTGTCAGACTGTCTGCTACTCTGCTTTTAGGTGACCCTTGAAAACACATCTCTACAGGGAAGCCTATCCACCCTCCACCTATAAACTGAACCTTTAATTTTCCATTAGCCCATCCCTTTCACGATTATTACTTTTTGTATCACTAGTCTCTTCATATTAGATTGAAAGCTCCCACAAGCAGAGCCCTCCTAGCCCTCTTGTATTGAATTGTATTGTGACTGTATTGTCTCCCTGTTAATTGTAAATAGTGAGCAAACTGTTGGGACTATATAAATCCTGTGTATAGTAATAATATTAAAAATAATAATATGGTTGACTTCACCCTAGGTTCACACTTCAGCGTTTTGTTTTTTTTGCAAAAGCGCAGTACAGTCCATTTAACATGATTCCCTATGGGACAGGTTCACATCTCTGCGTTTTCACCCGGTGCGTTTTTTTAGAAAGGGTCAAGGACTTTTTTGACTGCAAAAAGTTGCGTTTTTGGTTCTATAGACTTCAATGAAAACTCTGCAGAAAAGCATGTAGTGGATTTTTGCTGCATTTGTTATGCGGTTTTGACACATTTTTATGCATTTTTGATGCATTTTGGGTGTTGCCTAGCAACAAGAAAAAGAAAGAAAAGGAAAAACGCAAAACACCGCAAAAACGAAACACGCAGTGCAGAAATGGCTCAAACGCAACCTACATGGGTGTGAACCTAGCCTAAATCAAGGGTGCAAAGAGAAAATCCTTAAGTGCAAATGCCCAGGGCAACCAGTAGGGGTCCAGCCACAGGTATGACTTCAGCCAAATGAGTTCTGATTGCTATGCATTACTATATATTGTGTTAAAATGGTTGTAAACCCTTACATATACCCATTGAAGTGGCTAGCCCCAGATGATACACACAGATAAAACAAATCCTCCTTTTGTACTGTACGTTGTACCTGTGTATCTGCAGCCACCTCTATTCTACAGCTGTGAAAGTACACAGATGAAATGCTATTTCTCAGCTGCAGAAGACAGGGGTTGTGATGTCACACACTGCAAAGCATAGATTAGGGAGTTAAGTTTAATCTGAGACATGAGTGGAGGGAATGGATGCATCTCCCTCCACATGGTCTCCTAGGGAAACATGCACAGCTGAGGCTGTCAATCACCTTTGGTGTGTTGGGGTGGGTGGAGTCTGTCCCCTAGGATTCCATGGTGTCAGCATAACCTACGAAACAGCTTGCGGCTTCACAGCCATGCGTGAGTAACGCTGTGCTTCCTGAATGGTCCTGTAGTCTTCTGGGACCTGTCACGTGTCCTAAATACTACGGGGAGGGAGGAAGGGAGGACACCTTTCACTTCTGACCGGAAAGGCAATCGGAGTGGAAGTGGGATCAGGAGCGGGTACCTGTCAAATTTGGGTACCTGCTCCCCCCCCCCACCCTCCAAAGGTGCCAATCCTTAATGAGAAGTGGGAGACCAGTCTTTAAAGTGGAACTTCCTCTTTTAGGTGGAGCTCCTCTTTAAGCAGATGGGAAGAGAGAGCAGACAGTAACGACACTAGATGCTTTGGGTTGAGGTAAGCACACCCTATAGAGGGATATGGTTTGTTCATTTTTCTTTTCAGAGTTTTACAACCACTTTAACGTTTGACCTCTTTATAGCTCTGTTCTCCTTTATATAATTATCTGTGACAGATTTTGTCTTGAAAATTGTACATATTTATCTGTGGCTGGTATCCAGACCTCAGTATAAAAATTCTGATCATTTAGGAAGAGTGGCCCTTAATGTTTTAAATCATGCAAGATATACCAGAGCTGTGTGGTATAGTTCACAAATAGGTTTTTAATCCCCTACATGTGTATACTAATTTATTTAGAAAAGGACATAAATCTCAAAATAAAGCCTTTAAACCAAAGTAACGTAAAAGGAAAAAAAATGATCAAAACCCATTTCTCTTTCTGTTTGCAGTTATGCGAATTCTTGAATCTCTTGTGCCACTGTAATCCCTGTAAGCTGTGTCAGGAAGCAGGCAGGATCCTATCTTAGTCACTGTCAAGGGATTTATTGGGTAGAGATATAATGAACACGTCACCTATCTCTGCATGTCCATCCCCAGAATCCTTTGCAAGAGCGCGCTGTGTCACACCGTGGGATGCAGAGACTAATTCTGGAACGGGCTTAAAATAAGCCGTTAGTTGGAATATAAATTAGGCCTGGAGACTTTATTCTGCTCTGTCCTACATATTCAAATAGACCATGAGAGCTACCACATCATTAACTAATCAGAATCATGAAAGGCATCGTTATGGTGCTTGCGTAGAAGCGGTTCTCTAATTTGGCCCATAGGATAATAAGCATGTTATTTTCAGAATTGCCCCTTTACTGAGGGTCTCCTCTTTGGCTGGGTCCCATGGACAGAAAACATGCCATTTCCTTCTAAAAGTGTAGTTCCTGAAAGTAGAGAGAGAAAGTATACAGTACATAAGCAAACTTACATTGGTTACAATTTTTAATTCTTCGTAATTCTTTGTTGTAAAGAGAAGCTGTCTTAAATTATATCAAAATCAGGCAAAACATACTACGACAGTGACAACTTACAGCACTCACTGCAATGTTAATGCAGCAATAGGACACACATCCTTCAAAACACCCATATCCTTTAGGAACACCCACCTTTTGCTATGTCCACCAATCACTGCGGCACACTTGGCATGATACGTTTCTTCATCCCAGCCATTCTCAACCAGGGTTCCATGGAACTTTAGGAAACCATCAGAATTTAGTAGGTTTTTCTTGAACTAGGGCCAACTGACGTACCATTTGATAGTGCCTACATAGTTTTGGGGAAGAGCCAACATCATGACACCAATTACCTTCTGAGAGATCTGTAAGCATGGCATTGTTATCACCATGTAAGGAGGGCATTCTTCGAAATATTCAAGACATTTTTCCCATTGACTCATGATGAATTGGTTCTAGCAGGGGCTTCCTGAGACCTAAAAATTATTTTCATGGAACCCTAGGATTCCTCCAGACATTGCTAGGATTCCTTGAGCTGTGATGGACTGACCTCCAATTTAATAGTGCCTGCATAGTTTCAGGGCCAACGCCACATGCCATAAACATGACACCAATTATTTTTTTTAGCTATCTGTAAGGGGGGCATTCTGACCACCAATGCAAGAGTAGTTTTCCCACTAACCCTGATGAATTGGTTTTAACTGGAGTTACCTGATACCTAAAAATTACTTCAAGGATTCCCCCTGGGTAAAAAGGCTGAGAAAGGCTGCTTAGCCTATAACTCTGTCTCTACTTTGAAAGGGCCCCTTGGTTGTAATTGCCTCTCAGGCTAAAAGTCCCCAGTTCTTGGTTCTCTTGGTTGCAGTATGGGAGTTTTGGCACTAAAAATTAGCAAAACAGTGACAAATCTCTCACCATCCATAAGTAAGAAATTGTTCATGCAAAAAGTTAAAAGTGGAAAATAATGAGTGAACTGAATATAGGCCTTTTTAACGGGCGCCAAATAGCAGAAAAAAATGGCCTTAGGTGGAAGAGGAAGATTGTTCAAAATCTTAACACCTAACTGCATCTGGTATCCTTAACACTTAGGGGGACTAGACAGGTCCTCTTTATATAGTTGTACAATCTTCAAAAAAGTGGAGGTGAAAGCAAAAAAAATGCTACTATCCTCTCTTTTTAAAGAATATAATGCGAAAACATGGGAACTATGGAAAAAAAGTATACATTTTAGGCAAAGGTATGTGAATTTTGGGCAAAGGTTGCCAAAAACAACCCATTGGGGAGAAGGGGGATTTACTAAAACTGAAGCACTTAGAATTTGTTGCAGCAGTGCATGGTAGCCAATCAGCTTCTAACTTCAAGCTGTTCAATTAAGCTTTGGCAATAAAACCTGGAACTGATTGGTGTCTATGCAGAGCTGCACCATATTTTGCACTCTCTGGTTTTAGTAATTAACCCCCACACAAAACTAAAACAAATTATTGAAAAATTAAGAAAAAAATAATTAATTCAAAATCATCTTATCCACAAATCTTTACTATACTAGAAAAATATATATTAGGAAATATTTTTACGCACCAAAATTAAAACATTTAATAAAAAAGACCCAACTGCTCCCAGAATTAAAGTCAAAAATAGATCTAAATGACCAAAATGACTGCCTTGGAGTGACCTCTTATTTTTTATAGAATAGCTCTCAATACTGATGATAATAAGTCGCCAATCACAGAATAGTTATCGAAATTTCATTGGAAGACCTAAAATGTTTCATATACATCCACATTTCTTATTATATTGCAATTATGTAATAATTTAACCATAGATTATGTAGTTAAGAGACAGCTCTAAGGGAAAACCAAGGAGATTAGCTAATTCTGGGTGACCCTGTATGTGGTTGGGTCTGTTTTTAAATGTTTCTGTTTTGGTGGATAAAGAAAGTTCCAAATATACTGTATATATTTTTCTAGCAAAAAATATTTGTTTATCAAAATTATTTTGAATTCATTTTTATTTCTTTGTAATGATGGATTAATTATACTTTTTTTTTATTTGACTGTTTTTTTCTCATATTTCCCGTGTTCACATTTTTGAAAAGTAAGACTACATTGTCAAAATTATTTGTATATTGGTGTACTGAGTTGGGTAGACAAAAAAAAAATGTGTTTCCAGTAAAAGAATATAAAGTGACCAGACATTGTTCAGTACTAGAGTTGAATGGTTGTGAGCAGGACCTTGACATTGTGGGACCAAGCACAAGGTCGTACCTGTTGCTTCCTTTTTTTTTTTCACACTTTGAATAGGATAGAGCATGGTAAAACCCTTGACGTGTTGTTATTTGCTGTCTGTGTACCATTGGATAAAGTTCCTTTCACCTCCTATCCCAGGGACACAACAGAAAATTTGAGGAAATGCTCCAAAGTAAGATAATTCCACTTTTAGATGGTTGCACCAGAACAAGTGTCCCTCTTGTTCTGAAGACAACTCTTAAATTTTGGATTTCCCCTTACTTTCATTCTTGGTGACAATATTTATCAGTAGAATTTACCCAACTGACAGAGGGTCTAATCCTTCCCCACTCAATCCAACATTCATAAAAAAAAAGAATTTGCCTAGAGATACCCTTTAAGAACGATTCTATATTGAGGAACTTGCTCACCGTCAAGGGACTCAACTTAAAGCCGTTGGCTGGTGAACTTGAGGTTCAACCCAGATAACTATAATGTAATGCATGTGGTAATTCAGAATATTCATACCATTTACACACTAAATGAGATTAGGTTGGGTAAAGCCTTGATGGAGAAGGATTTGGAAGTCAGGGTGGACCACAGACTGTGCATCAGCAAACGCTGTCAGTCAGCAGCCGTAAAAGCTGGGAAAATATTACCATGTATTAAAAAGGTAGATGATTCATAGGAAAATCTGTAATCTTGCCTATGAATATGAATCACCTTGTACTGTTTGTAATGCCTAAAACCGAGAGCTGCTAAAATTGTCATCTTACAAATCATCATTGAACTGCATCAAAAGTTTATCCAATGATAGCAAAGTTACTAAAAAATAACTTGTTTGCTCCTTTTTGGTCTCTTTTATATACTATTGAAAGCTTTTTATTAGTTCTGTTTGATGAAGGCAAATAATACCTGTTGATGCTGCCAGAAATCCAGGGATGTCCTGTATCCTGTGTGTTCTGCAATATTATCTTGAGCATTATTATGAGCTCTTCCTATCTCATTTCTTTGAAATACAAAACAACCTCCCACTTTTGTTGTGGGAATGAGGAGAGGAGAGTGTTCTGTAGTTTAGCAAAAAAAATAACCTAGCAGGGCTGACACATTCCTTGCAGGTTTAGTTCAGGTAAGGCACTGCGTTTTGAGCCCATTGCAGAAAATTAGGAGCTAAGTGCAATTTTGACAGATCAACCAGGGCTGTCTTAATGCATGGGAAGTGCCCAGATGCCCTAGGTGCAGGGGTGGACTGACAACTCATGGGGCCCCCGGGCAATAGGGAATCATGGGGCCCCTGTGTCCTTGCCCAAACTCAAAAAAGCCTATGAAAAAGGTACCAGGGGCATCTCATGGGGCCCCCTACTGACCCCGTGCCCTCGGGCAGTGCCCGAGTTTCCAAATGGTCAGTCCGCCCCTGCCTAGGTGCATGGGGGTCCCATGATAATCTTGCATTACATCATACTTGCCAACTGTCCCGGATTTGCTGGGACAGACTTGCTTTTTACTAAGCTGTCCTGGGCAGTGTCATGGACCCTGTACTGTGCCATCCTGATCCCAGTATTGTGCTCTCCTGATCCCCCCATGTACTGTGCCTTTCTGCCTGCCCATCTGTACTGTGGCATTTGTGTTGATTAGTCTCTGATTTATAGCATGTTTTCTTATTGTTTAAAATCGATTTTATTGAAAGTACTAATAAATATATGTTTAATACTATCAACTATTTATACTTTAACTCTTGTGAGTAGGTGCATAAACTGGGGCAGGCTGGTAGGAGCCCCAGTACATTACTTTGTCCAGGGGCCCATGATGCTACTAAGATGGCTCTGAGATCAACAGGTAATTTTTTGAGCGTGTATGGTCCTTAAAGAGACCCTGTCACCAACTTAAAAAATGTAGTATAAATAATAAATCATTTACAACCATATACTAAATTAAAGTCTTTTATTTTTTAATTGCAGTGTTTTTTTCTTCCCAATAAATAATTTTCTATACATTTGTTAGCAAATTTGACTGCTTTGGAAAGAGTCAATTCCATAGCACAGCCCCCATCCTGCTACATCATAGCCTTATTCTCTTCTGGAAGTGTCTATAAAGGATCATTCAAATGACCGTATCTATTTCACAACTTGCTGGGGAAGCTGGATGCATGTAATGTTTGTGCGATATTTATATGCATCCAGCAGTACAACATACATGGGCCCTATTGGTCAATGACGACTGATTACACTCTATTAAAAGACCTCTGCCGCCTAGCGCCTTGGTTTCTGGGACACAGGTGGTTCCTGCCACCTGGCATCTTTAGTTGCTAGGATGCAGGCAGCTACTTGATGCCTAATGTTCTAGGTTGCTAGCACATAGGCGGACCCTGCTGCCCCGTGTTTTTGTTTGCCAGGATGCAGGCGGCTCCTGCCACCTAGCGTCCTAGATTGTTCCTGTTCTTGCCACCTAGTGTTCTTGGTTGCTATGTCACAGGCAGCTCTTGCTGCAGGTGGCATTGTCACCAAGCATTCTTGGTTGCTAGGATGCATGTGACTCCTGCTGCCTACCGTCCTAGGTTGCTGGGATCCAAATGGACTCTGCCTCCTAGTGTTTTTAGTTGCTAGAATGCAGGCTGCCACCTAGAATCCTAGGTTATCAGGGCACAGGTGGCCCCTGCCAACTAGAATCCTTGGTTGCTGGGATGCATACAACTCCTGCTGCCTAGCATCCTAGGTTATCAGGGCACAGGTGGCCCCTGCCAACTAGAATCCTTGGTTGCTGGGATGCATGCAACTCCTGTTTGCTGGTGATGACCAGGAGATTGCATTAATTCTGAACTCTTGTACAATGTAAATGCTACAGAAACATTTACTTGTATACAGCATAAATGATGCTAAAGTTTACAGCCTGGGAAGCTGTGTTGTATTTTTTTTTTTTTACACTGCTGAATGCAATACAACATTATGGCCCTGGATGCAGCTGTGAGAATGGGCCCATAGACTTACTGTATGTACTACAGAAAACTATATGCAGTATGCATCTGTACACAGCTACACATAATGTGCAATGTATGTAATGCTAATGGGACAATCATAGACTATGGAGGAACAAACTAAAGGGGGTAATGACCCAAGACTGAGGACATGCTACAAATTGGGTTGAAGACTGAGAACATGCTTCAAGAGACATTGAGAGACTGAGAATGTTACATGAGGCTAGTGGAGCACACTGCTGTAACCCCTTTACAAATCAATGGTCCTATTCCCATTCCAGACTACTGGTGTCCAAGGGCCATGCAAGTACCAAAGATCTGCATGTGGCCCTCAAGCCACAGGTTTGACACCAAGTTTGTTCAAGTGCAATTAAACACAGCCTGGTTTGTGGTTATAAACCATTGCAACACCTAATAGGTCTGCTGTGCAAACTCTTATGATGGAAGTCAGCATTATAGAACATCTATGATAGAGTTGCCTATGAAGATTTTTTTTCTCCTTACCAAAAAGAGCGAGTTAAACCTATGACGCAATAACTTCTTGATTCACTTCCTTCCCCTCCCCACATACCGGCTGGTTCTCATTAATCCCTGTTGAGCAATTTGGATTTAATTTGCATCAAAGTGGAGCGTTATATGCATGTATTTAACAGGCCTGTGTGTGCGTTCTCTGTTGGCATATTATTGCCTTTATGGACAGTATAAATATCGCCACACACTACACTGGACTTTCACATTAATAGGACTAATGAGTTCTTTCAGCATTCTATTGCAGCTATTAAAATAGTTTGGTTACATTGTTCCAAGTATGATTATTTTAGGTATCACGTTGCGTTTCACTTTTCTTGTGTTGAATTGTTTTCGGTGATCTGAAAGTATTGGTGTAGTGGTAGTAGGCCAATGTCACACTAACAATGCTGTCTCTGGTGAGAAATCAGCAGGGATCTTGGTGTGCTCTTCCAGATCTGTGCAGTAATCCAGTGTGACAACTTAGGGGGGATTTACTTAAATTGGAGAGTGCAAAATCTGGTGCGGTTCTGCATAGAAGCCAGTCAGTTTCCAGGTTTTATTGTCAAAGTTTAAATGAACAAATTGATGTTAGAAGCTGATTGGCTACCATACACAGCTGCACTAGATTCTGAGTGAACCAGTTTTAGTAAATCAACCTTTTTGTTTTCCTGTAATAAAGACCAGTCACTGCTGCTCTCTCTGCTTGTGCAGGGTGGCTGGTCTTGTCTCCGCCCCCTCCTGTAGTTTTCTACAGACAGCCTGTAGTAGGTGGAGCTTGTTGGCCCCTTTCACAGCTCTGCTCTCTGCACAGGCTACGTACAGCACAGTGATGATGTCATTGCTACTTTGACAATGTAATATCTAGATTTGGAAAGGTATTTGGTGCACGCAAAGTGGATTTATTTCCTTTGTGATTACTAAGGAATATATTTAAATAAAGATTTGTGCCCCCAGAGTTCAACTTTAATCATATGAGAAGAATGATTTACCAAAGAAGTTTGGAATCTTCACTCAAAACTGGATAAATAATCACATCAATTATCCAATCATGAGAAAAACATCTGCTCATAGTTGGGTATTCGAAGAGAGCAGGAATTTGCTTTTCGTGTGATTAGATAACAGGAGTGAATATTCAGACAATTTTTTGAATGATGATTCTCAACTTCTATAGTAAATCACTGCAGCAATACTTTAGAAACTTGGTTGGTAAATATCCCATAAAAGACATTACTTTATATCTGTTTGATAAGTGCAAAAAAAAATCTGTTATTCCTGGCAAAAATCAAGTGAGCATTAATCGCATGTGCTTTTTGTTTGCACTCTCATCAGTTAGCATTACTATCAGTTCTCTCCAAGGACTACAGAACACCTCCGATGTTAGAGAGAAGATGTGAGATTGAGGTGTTCTGTGGTCCTAACACACATATGTCCTAGGGTGACATGATTGTTCCCCATTGATACAGTATGGCGAGCAAATGTTGTCAACCTACGGCAGAGGGTGAGTGACTGCAAGGATCACCAGGTGAAAATAAAGGAAACAAAATGCTTAATGTGACCCAGTGATGAAATATATTACAATTTTTTTGTTTTGGGGGCTTAGATATATTTTAAGAAATAAGAACAGACAAGCAAAAAATACGTTAGTTGCAAAAACTCATCTATGGACCACATTTCTTAACAACGTTCACAACATTAGTTTGAATGATCTAGAACAGTGGCTTTCAACCAACGAGCCATGGACCATTGGCCTCCCCTCTCCTGGGCCTCCATCCAGCTGCAGATCCCTTAACCTTCCACAGTGCCTCCCAGCTCCCATAATGCCCATCTAACCTCCCATAGTGGCCCACAGTACCTCCAGACACCCTAAGAGCCTCAAACTCCTATAGTGCCCCCAACATCCTCCAGTGTCACACAGTTCTCTGTAGCCCCCTCCAGAAACCTCATTCCTTAAAGCCACCAAGTCATCTGCAGGGTCTACTCCACAGTCTCCATTCCACAAAGTGTTACCCAGCCCCGTCCAGAACCTTTTAGCATATCTATACATGTTTTGCAACAAGTAATTTTTACTGCTGGGGCATGGAAAGTTTTGGAAGACTTTCCAGAGCCCTGATCTCAAAAAGGTTGAGAACCACTGATTTAGAAGGACACACTTTGCACTTGAACATAGCCAGTTCTTTGCACCTTTATCTTATGCCCATGAGCAGCTTTCGTTCTCATGAACATGCTTAAGGAACCTTCCAGAGAAAAGCCATCTCTGTATAAATGTATCTGACCAAACCCTAATTCTGGAGCTTCTGTATAAAAATGAACAAGGGTTTTTATTTTTTTTTCTCTCGTTTTACCAATGTAATTTAATTTATGATTTAATAACAAGTGGATGTGACAAAAACAATAAACCAGAACATTATGGTCTACTTGTTCGCATTGTTTAGTGCCATAATTATTGTTCATAGAGCTAATTATACCACCAGGGATGAACAGAAAGTTTATTTTTGTCTTCATAAAAAGTCTTGTAGAAATGATTTCTCTGTGGTTATTTGGCTAAACCCGCTGCCAATACGAGGAAAGAAAGCCCCTCGAGTGGAAACGAGAGTTGAAGGCACATTAAGGTTTAAAGAGGAGGATAATAGCGTCCCAGTGAGAGACCAGAGATGTAGAGCCGTTTTTTAATATTTAACAGAGACGCAAATGGAGGTATAAGGATAGACATCCGAAATTAAGCCATGAATTGTTTCAACAATTCATTTCCCTCTATTGCTAATGATACTGTATATCAAAGGCCCCCGAATTTTCATAGTCCGTCTGCATTGGTATATAACAGAGCTGTCAGAGGAAGAAGGGAACAGGGCAAATGGATGATAACAAGGATAATTTCAACATAAAAATTTTTTAAAAAACAAAAAGTTAAAAAAATGATTGTTATGGGTATGTATGTGGACAACTGATCTAATCTGTTACCATTGAAGTAAATATAAACCACAACTGAATGACAATGAGTTTCCCAAAGCACTGTGTATTATAAACAATTGCCAATATTTGTACTCTTTGTACTAACCCTACACAAACACTCTATGTAACCATACACTAACCCTCTATGTAACCTTAACACTAACCCTCTATGTAACCCTACAATAACCCTCTATGTAACCTTAACACTAATCCTCTATGTAACCTTAACACTAATCCTCTATGTAACCCTACACTAATCCTCTATGTAACCCTACACTAACCCTCTATGTAACCCTACAATAACCTTCTATGTAACCTTAACACTAACCCTCTATGTAACCCTACAATAACCTTCTATGTAACCATATACTAATCCTCTATGTAACCTTAACACTAATCCTCTATGTAACCTTAACACTAACCCTCTATGTAACCTTAACACTAACCCTCTATGTAACCCTACACTAACCCTCTATGTAACCCTACAATAACCTTCTATGTAACCCTACACTAACCCTCTATGTAACCTTAACACTAACCTTCTACGTAACCCTAACACTAACCCTCTATGTAACCCTACACTAACCCTCTATGTAACCCTAACACTAACCCTCTATGTAACCCTACAATAACCTTCTATGTAACCTTAACACTAACCTTCTACGTAACCCCACACTAACCCTCTATGTAACCCTAACACTAATCCTCTATGTAACCCTACACTAACCCACTATGTAACCCTAACACTAACCCTCTATGTAACCCTACATTAACCCTCTATGTAACCCTACACTAATCCTCTATGTAACCCTAACACTAACCCTCTATGTAACCCTACACTAACCCTCGATGTAACCTTAACACTAACCTTCTATGTAACCTTAACACTAACCTTCTACGTAACCCTACACTAACTCTCGATGTAACCCTAACACTAACCCTCTATGTAACCCTAACACTAATCCTCTATGTAACCCTAACACTAACCCTCTATGTAACCCTAACACTAACCCTCTATGTAACCGTACACTAACCCTCTATGTAACCCTAACACTAACCTTCTATGTAACCTTAACACTAACCTTCTACGTAACCCTACACTAACCCTCGATGTAACCCTAACACTAACCCTCTATTTAACCCTAACACCAATCCTCTTTGTAACCCTAACACTAACCCTCTATGTAACCATACACTAACTCTCTATGTAACCCTACACTAACCCTCGATGTAACCCTAACACTAACCCTCTATGTAACCTAACACTAATCCTCTATGTAACCCTAACACTAACCCTCTATGTAACCCTACACTAACCCTCTATGTAACCCTACACTAATCCTCTATGTAACCCTACACTAACCCTCTATGTAACCCTACACTAACCCTCTATGTAACCCTAACACTAACCCTCTATGTAACCCTAACACTAACCCTCTATGTAACCTTAACACTAACCTTCTATGTAACCCTACACTAACCCTCTATGTAACCCTAACACTAACCCTCTATGTAACCCTAACACTAACCCTCTATGTAACCATACACTAACCCTCTATGTAACCCTACACTAATACTCTATGTAACCCTAACACTAACCCTCTATGTAACCCTAACACTAATCCTCTATGTAACCCTACACTAACCCTCTATGTAACCCTAACACTAACCCTCTATGTAACCATACACTAACCCTCTATGTAACCCTAACACTAACCCTCTATGTAACCCTACACTAACCCTCTATGTAACCCTAACACTAACCCTCTATGTAACCATACACTAACCCTCTATGTAACCTTAACACTAACCTTCTACGTAACCCTACACTGACCCTCTATGTAACCTTAACACTAACCCGCTATGTATCCCTACACTAACCCTCTATGTAACCCTAACACTAACCCTCAATGTAACCTTAACACTACCCTTCTACGTAACCCTACACCAACCCTCTATCTAACCCCACACTAACCCTCTCTGTAACCCCACACTAACCCTCTCTGTAACCCCACACTAACCCTCTATGTAACCCTAACACTAACCCTCTATGTAACCCTAAACTAACCCTCTATGTAGCCCTAACACTAACCTTCTACGTAACCCTACACTAACCCTCTATGTAGCCCTAACACTAACCCTCTATGTAACCCTAACACTAACCTTCTACGTAACCCTACACTAACCCTCTATGTAGCCCTAACACTAACCCTCTATGCAACCCTACACCAACCCTCTATTTAACCCTACACTAACTCAAATACTAACCCCCTATGTAACCCTAACACTAACTTTTCATGTAACCCTACACTAACCCTCTATGTAACCCTAAAACTAACCTTTCATGTAACCCTACACTAACCCCTATGTAACCCTAACACTAACCCTCTACGTAACCCTAAAACTAACCTTTCATGTAATCCTACACTAACCCTCTATGTAACCCTACACTAACCCCCTATGTAACCCTAACACTAACCTTCTACATAACCCTAAAACTAACCTTTCATGTAACCCTACACTAACCCTCTATATAACGCTAACCCTCCTCGTAACCCTAATACTAACCTTTCATGTAACCCTACACTAACCCTCTATATAACCCTACACTAACCCCCTATGTAACCCTAACACTAATCCTCTAAGTAACCCTAACACTAACCCTCTGTGTAACCCTACACCGACCCTCTATGTAACCATACACTAACCCTCTATGTAACCCTTAACACTAACCCTCTATGTAACCCTAACACTAACCCTCTATGTAACCCTAACACTAACCTTTCATGTAACCCTACACTAACCCTCAATGTAACCTTAACACTACCCTTCTACGTAACCCTACACCAACCCTCTATCTAACCCCACACTAACCCTCTCTGTAACCCCACACTAACCCTCTCTGTAACCCCACACTAACCCTCTATGTAACCCTAACACTAACCCTCTATGTAACCCTAAACTAACCCTCTATGTAGCCCTAACACTAACCTTCTACGTAACCCTACACTAACTCTCTATGTAGCCCTAACACTAACCCTCTATGTAACCCTAACACTAACCTTCTACGTAACCCTACACTAACCCTCTATGTAGCCCTAACACTAACCCTCTATGCAACCCTACACTAACCCTCTATTTAACCCTACACTAACTCAAATACTAACCCCCTATGTAACCCTAACACTAACTTTTCATGTAACCCTACACTAACCCTCTATGTAACCCTAAAACTAACCTTTCATGTAACCCTACACTACCCCTCTATGTAACCCTAACACTAACCTTCTACATAACCCTAAAACTAACCTTTCATGTAACCCTACACTAACCCTCTATATAACGCTAACCCTCTACGTAACCCTAATACTAACCTTTCATGTAACCCTACACTAACCCTCTATATAACCCTACACTAACCCCCTATGTAACCCTAATACTAATCCTCTAAGTAACCCTAACACTAACCCTCTGTGTAACCCTACACTGACCCTCTATGTAATCCTCACACTAACCTTCTATGTAACCCTAACATTAATCTTCTACGTAACCCTAAATTAACTCTCTATGTAACCCTGCACTAACCCTGCCTTATAACCATAACTCTCTAACTCTTTATTTACAGTCCCAGGGGCAGACTGACAACTCATGGGGCCCCCGGGCAATAGGGGATCATGGGGCCCCTGTGTCCTTGCCCAAACTCAAAAAAGCCTATAAAAAAGGTACCAGGGGCATCTCATGGGGCCCCCTACTGACCTCGGGCCCTCGGGCAGTGCCCGAGTTTCCAAATGGTCAGTTCTACTGCTTATGCACTAGTATCATCCTTCCTGTGTCATAGGGTTCGGAATCCTGGTATCAGAATTTACAGTTTTGCATACCTGAGAAGATGCATTGCATAGTGTCAGTGCCTTTGTTATTTTTAATTCAGCCACTTACCAACCAGAGTCTGGTTAATATATACTATTCAGATGGAGGCACAGTTGATGGTGGACAGTTGTCACATTCAATCATACAGGTATGTCTCCTCTTTAAGAGATGAATTCTGATTGGTCAAAATGGGTTACTGACACCTTCACATATCTGCCCTCTGCAATTATTTCAGCTTTCCTTTTATTTTAGAGATTAATTCTGATTGGTCAAAATGGGTTACTGACACCTGCACATAATTTCTGCTCTCTGCAATTAATTCAGCTTCCCCATTTTTTTTCTTAAGAGAGGAATTCTGATTGGTTGCAATGGGATACTGACACCTTCACATAATATCTGTCCTCCACAATTATTTTAGCTTTCTTTTTTTTTAAGAGATGAATTCTGATTGGTTGAAATGGAATACTGGCACCTGCACATAATAGCTGCCCTCTGCAATTATTTTAGCTTTCCTTTTTTTTTTAAGAGATTAATTCTGATTGGCTGAAATAGGATACTGGTACCTGTACATAATATCTTCCCTATGCAATTAATTCAGCTTCCTTTTTTTTAAGAGATTAATTCTGATTGGTTGAAATGGGAAACTGAAACCTGCATATAATATCTGCTCTCTGCAATCATTTTAGCTTTCTTTTTTTTTAAGAGACGAATTCTGATTGGCTAAAATAGGATACGGATACCTGCACATAATATCTGCCCTATGCAATTAATACAACTTCCTTTTTTTTAAGAGATGAATTCCAGTTGGCTGAAATGGTATACTGATACCTGCACATAATATCTGCCCTATGCAATTAATTCAGCTTTCTTTTTTTTTTAAGAGATGAATTCTGATTGGTTGAAATGGGAAACTGACACCTGCACATAATATCTGCCCTATGCAATTAATGCAGCTTCCTTTTTTTTTTAAGAGATGAATTCTGATTGGTTGAAATGAGAAACTGACATCTGCCCATAATACCTGCCCTATGCAATTAATTCGGCTTCCCTTTTTTTTTTTTAATGTTTTATTAACAGAACAAAATGCTGTTTTCCTGAATTTCAGTTATTGCATTGGGGTTATGTTTCGCGAGCAGTTTAGATGCAAATGGCGCATTCGTGAAAAATTCTTCTTTAAGTAAGCCTGAATGATCTTCTAAATCACAAAGCAATTAAAATTCTAAAGGAAAAAAAAACATCTTAAGACATTGCACAAAAGACATACAAATGTTTCAATGCGGATTATAAAATGAGAGAGAGCAAAAAAAATACTCCACTATTTCCCCTTGCTGCGGTCTCAGGGGCTTGTGTGCTGCCTGTGATACTGATTCCGTTGTCTTCCTCTCACAATTCACATGAGCTATTAGATTCCTGACTCCCCTGCCTGCAAGCCAACACCGATTAATATCTGCCTACCTTGTTACCTAATTCATTATGGAATTGCAGTTAATTTGATTTGATATTATTTTAATAAAATTCTGTAATATATTAGATTGTTTCAGGCTATCAAAATAATTTTCCAATTATTACAGTTACTCAAGCAAATCTCTCTCTTCTTCTCTCTGGTTTTTTTTTTTTTTCCCCCTCCGTGAACGGCAGTTGGTCTGACTCAGAATACATTATCTACAACAGCTTCATTCTGGCCAGAGGAATACAAAATATATGCATGATTAAACCAGAATATATTGCAGGTATTGTGTGCCACGGGATGCCAAGGCTTTTCTGCTCTTTGCTGGATCGTGTTAGGCCTGATGAGGACAGTGGAGAGCCTGGAGGGTAGGCGAGGGCAAATTCTGGAGCATTTTGAGGGAGATATGGATCAAGATTGGCAATTGATTAATGAAGTGTCTGCAAAGCACATGGGGCAGACTAGGCACTGACTTAAGGCTCACCATACACGTTACAATCAGACCAGGCAGCCCCTTGAAACTACATACTTTTTTGGTAGATCTAAGGGAGATTGTACCATCAGACTGCATACACCATATAGACCGATCAGCCATATCTTTATGATCACGGACAAGTAAAGTGAATAAAGATGATTATCTCCCTACAATGGCATCTGAAAATGGATGGGATATATTAGGCATCAAGTGAGCATGTTGCCCCTGAAGTTAATGTTTTGAACTCAGAGAAAATGGGCAAGTGTAACAATGTGAGCAATTTTCACAATGGCCAGTCAAGGGGTCTCCAAACTTTCTATGCAAAGGGCCAGTTTACCATTCCTCAGGCTTTAGTGCGGCCAGACTATAGCAGGTGGGAGTAGAAAATGCCCCAACATCAGTGGGCATAAACAGTGCCCCATCATGTGAGAAAGAAGACCCCATTGTTGGTATCAATGGGAAAAATAGTGCACTTGATGGTGTCAGTGGGAGGAATAGTGTCAGTTAGTGGAATAGTGTCAGTTAGTGGAATAGTGTCAGTTGGTGGAATAGTGCCAGTTGGTGGAATAGTGCCAGTTGGTAGAATAGTGCCAGTTGGTGGAATAGTGCCAGTTGGTGGAATAGTGTCAGTTGGTGGAATATTGCCAGTTGGTGGAATAGTGTCAGTTGGTGGAATAGTGCCAGTTGGTGGAATAGTGCCAGTTGGTGGAATAGTGCCAGTTGGTGGAATAGTGTCAGTTGGTGGAATAGTGCCAGTTGGTGGAATATTGTCAGTTGGTGGAATAGTGTCAGTTGGTGGAATAGTGTCAGTTGGTAGAATAGTGTCAGTTGGTAGAATAGTGTCAGTTGGTGGAATAGTGCCAGTTGGTGGAATAGTGTCAGTTGGTGGAATAGTGCCAGTTGGTAGAATAGTGCCAGTTGGTGGAATAGTGTCAGTTGGTGGAATAGTGCCAGTTGGTGGAATAGTGTCAGTTGGTGGAATAGTGCCAGTTGGTGGAATATTGTCAGTTGGTGGAATAGTGTCAGTTGGTAGAATAGTGTCAGTTGGTAGAATAGTGTCAGTTGGTGGAATAGTGCCAGTTGGTGGAATAGTGTCAGTTGGTGGAATAGTGCCAGTTGGTAGAATAGTGCCAGTTGGTAGAATAGTGTCAGTTGGTGGAATAGTGCCAGTTGGTGGAATAGTGTCAGTTGGCAGAATAGTGCCCCAAGGGCCAGATAAAGGCAAGCAAAGGGCTACATTTTCCCCCCACCCCACCCCCCAGCCACAGTCCGGAGAGTACTGGGTTGGATGACCAGACCAGAGCATCTCCAAAACTGCAGCTCTTGTGGGATGTTCCCAGGGCAGCTGCTTGACTATTTTGCACCCTAGGCAAGACCAGCTACTTGCACTCCCCTCCCAAAAAAATAAAAAATACTGTCTGGGGAGCTGGGAGGAATTGATGTTCTAAAAGAAGCAAGAAAAGTAAAAATGTGGCGTGAGAAGTGAAAAGTGGGCATAGTTTAAACTATGCTGAATATTGGTAATAGATAAAGGGGGTGTGGTTAGAGTCTGAGATTACTTACATTGAGCAGAATGTGGTGTGCAAGATGGAGATGACAGGATGGAAAGGACTGTGTGCAGGATGGAGATGACATGGAGATAACTGTGTGCAGGATGGGGATGACATGGTAGATGACTGTGTGCAGGATGGGGATGACATGGTAGATGACTGTGTGCAGGATGGGAATGACATGCTAGATAACTGTGTGCAGGATGGGGATGACATGGTAGATGACTGTGTGCAGGATGGGAATGGCATGCTAGATAACTGTGTGCAGGATGGATATGGCATGGAGATGACTGTGTCCAGGATGGGAATGACATGGTAGATGACTGTGTGCAGGATGGGAATGACATGGTAGATGACTGTGTTCAGGATGAAGGTGAATGTGTGCAGAATGGAGATGACATCATAAATGACTGTGCAGGATGGAGATGACATGGTAGATAACTGTGCAGGATGGAGGTGACATGGTAGATGACTGTGCAGGATGGAGGTGACATGGTAGATGACTGTGCAGGATGGAGATGACATGGTAGATAACTGTGCAGGTTGGAGATGACATGATAGATAACTGTGCAGGATGGAGGTGACATGGTAGATGAATGTGTGCAGGATGGAGATGACATGGTAGATAACTGTGCAGGATGGAGATGACATGGTAGATGACTGTGCAGGATGGAGGTGACATGGTAGATGACTGTGCAGGATGGAGATGACATGGTAGATGACTGTGTCAAGTCAGCAAATTAATTTACCCGAGTCCTCTTGCTTTGGCTGGGTTAGTTTGCCCACTTGGCTGGCTCTGCCGGTCTCCACTGACTGCTCCACATGATGGCTGGCTGGCGGGTTTTCAACTAAGCAGCTCAAGGCAGGCTGGTGTCCCTTAGCTAGCCACGCCCCCCAATCAGCACTGACCAATCAGCAAACAGGTGGGCTTCCTGGAGACGGAGGAGGTAGAGGGAGGGATCTCCCTGACTCTGTGTATCTCTGTTTTGATTCACCTGGGCACCACAATCATGTTCATTTTAACTGGCATTTCAGATTTGTGCGTGAGTCACGGCCATGGCTACGACCTAAGCAGAAGTGCACCCTAGGTGGCTGCCTAGTTTGCCTAATGGTAGCACCGGCCCTGGATGTTCCCAGTCGTCAGTGGTCAGGACCAACCAAAAGGGGTCCAAGGAAGAAAAAGCAATGAAGCAGCAACAGGGTAATGGGTGGCCAAGGCTCACTGAATCACATAGGGAGTGAAGGCTAGTCTGTGTGGTCTGATCCAGTAGCTGAAAGGTGTCAGAAAACACAGTGCATCACAGTGTGTTGTGTACGGGGCTGTGTAGCTGCAGACCAGTGCCCTTGACCACACTCAAAAGTGCTTACAATGGGCACGTGAGCATCAGAACTGGACCATGGAACAATTGTTTTCTTTTTACATCATGTAGATGTCTGGTTGCATGTGAGTCACTTACCTGGAGAAGAGATGGCACCAGGACATAATATGGAAAGAAGGCAAGCCAGCGGAGGCAGTGTGATGCTTTGGGCAATGTTCTGCTGGATAACCTTGGGTCTTTCCATTCCTATGGATGTTACTTGACATGTACCACCTACCTAAACATTGTAGGTGACCAAGTAAAACCCTTCATGGAAACAGCATTCTCTGCAAAAATTTAGGAATGGTTTGAGGAACACAACAGGTTGTTTGAGGTGTTGACTTGGGCTCCACATTCGCCAGATCTCAATCCAATTGAGCAACTGTGTGATGTGCTGGAAAAACAAGTCCAATTCATGGAGGTCCCACCTCACAACTTACAGGACTTAAATGATCTGCTACTGACATCTTGGTGCCAGATATCACAGCATATCTTCAGAGGTCTAGTGGTGTCCATGCCTGATGGGGCAGGGCTGTCTTAGTGGCAAAAGGGGGACCTACTCAATACTAGCTGAGTCTATGGCCTTTCAGTATATGTTACCATCTGACCATAGAATCTCTGTACAATTAACTTTAGAACTACCAAAAATATAATATGAGGACCTACCTGAACTATCTAATCAATTTTATCCCATTGGGCAGGCATTGGCATTACATACTTATTGGTAGATCTAAAGGAAATGGTACAATCAAATTGTAATGTGCATGCTTTAGGTGTCTCTTTGGAGGGACACTAAAAGAGGCTTTGATATATTTGGCGTTTGACACTTAAAAAGGAAACCTGTCATGATAGAAATAGGTGGACTGCTGTTGCTGGTTTGCTTCTGAAAATTCTAGTTGCTTGAATGCACTTGACTTCAATATCTCTTAATGACTGATCTTGACTAGGACACGATCTGCATGGAGTGTGCATGTTTTCCTTGTGCTTGCTTGGTTTTTCTCCAGGTATTCCGGTTTCCTCCTACACTCCAAAGACATGCTGGTAGGTTAATTGGCTCAACAGAGTGTACCCAAGATGGCTGTCTCACTCCCTAAGCTCTTTGAGTCCCCAAGGGGGAAAAGAGCTATAGAAATACCAATTATTATTCTTGATATTATTATTAATATTTTTTACATTGTTAAGGAAAGGTTACATAAAACAATGTAAATAGAAGTTAACATTTACAAACAGTAAATATAACCTTTAGGTTACATTGTTGTTTTAACATTGCAAATAACAGAAAAAGTTGCAATGTTGCAATGAAAGAATAATGAATGAAAGGTTGTATTGTATCATACAATAATATAATAAATTGTAGCTTACAACAATATAATAAAATGCAGTGTACGCACCGTGGTATTATTATATATGAAAGGTTATACTGTACTTCAAAATAAATTGATATACTGTAGGTAACATTCTTATATACAATAAAACAGTAATATAGGGAAACTACATTTTTTACATAATCTAATATTTTATGCTATAATGTAATAATCTGTGAAAGGTCACACGCGGTCATTTTAAAAAAACGGAATGCTTAATATATTACATACAGTGATATAATAATATACTGGAAGATCAAGTTACTTTGTTACAGACTATGGCCTCATGCACACTGGGCTTAAAAGACGTTGCTTTTACAGGCTCCACATTCTCCGGATCTCAATTCAATTGAGCAACTGTGTGATGTGCTGGAAAAACAAGTCCAATTCATGGAGGTCCCACCTCAAAACTTACAGGACTTTTTTTAATCAACCTGTAAAAGCACCTCTGTGTTAGCCTATGGGGGAGATTTACTAAAACTGAAACAGTCAAAATCTGGTGCAGCTGTGTATGGTAGCCAATCAGCTTCTAACTTCAGCTTGTTCAGTCAAGCTTTGAAAATAAAACCTGGAAGCTGATTGGTTTCTGGGCAGAACTGCATCAGATTTTGCACTCACCAGTTTTAGTAAATCAACTCCTAAGTTTCTATGCACACATAGAGGTGAATTAACCCCCCTGGCGGAGTGTAGCTCGGGATTAAGTTTTAGTACCAGAAGCGGTAACCCCGAGCTACACTGCAGCATTGCTCTGGGATCCCTGGATCAATGACCTTGTCCTGTGTTCCCGCGCTGTCCTCCCGCTGCGACCCCAGCCATGTCCTCCGGCTGATGCCGGCATCCGTCTTCCGGGTTCCGTTCCCTGCGAGCGTCGGGATGTAAGGGGGGCAGAACCAGCGGGAGATTCAAAAATGTCAAAATTTTACATACACATAATACACTAAAATCTGATAATATAACATTACTGTATCAAACCATTTCACATACATTTTGTCCCGAGTGCTTTGTCCTGCGCCCTGCCTGCATTGTTACTGTTCTTTCTGCCTGGAAACTGAGAAACGTCCATGGCGTCCAAAAAGCGTCCCTTTAGGTCAAAATCGGTTTTAGACCGGCTAGAGAACAGCGATAGTAAATTAGAACCACTTGCAGAATTGAGTGATAATGATTCGTGGGGGAAATTCGTCATCAGACACTGAAAACAATTTTGCAACTTTGCTCAGTGATGTGCGAACTTGGCGCTATATTTCAAATTTCAGTGTTTTTGGTTTGATTATATTATTGAGTTAAATGTATTATTATTATTATATTATTATTTTTTATGATTATTTATTAAATTATAATTTATGATTTCATGTTTCAAATTTTAACATTATTATTATTATTACTACGAGTTTATATAACGCCAAAGGGTTTGCTCAGCGCTGTACAATAGGGGGGACAAAACATGGCACAGTACAACAACAACAAACAATGTACCCGGGATGTTTACTAGACTCTTGTTCGGACAGATTTCAGTGAGTTATTCCGAAGAATTACAGACCTACAATAAAAAAACGAAATTTTTCCATTGAAAACAATGTACCGCTTTGAGCACAGAAATATGGACATAATCAGACCGCTAGGGAGGTTAAATGAGGAGCATTTACACACTGGAAAAAAAAAACACCACCAGTCTGCTTTTGAGCAGAAAAAACACTTGACATGTGTAAACGCGGCTAAACGTTATTCACGTTTAGGAACATTTCAGCGTTAATGCATGCTAATGTCCATAATTAATTAATATTCTGGCCAATGCAATCCATTAACACCAAAATGCTGGACGCGCCTAAATGCATCTAAACTGATACATGGCTTTTATTACTTTTTTAAGCAGCTTTTCTCCTGCCAGGAGCTCTGGAGTTCAGAGGAGAAAAAGCAAGTGCCCAGTGTGCATTAGACCTTATGATGTAATAATATAGTGAAGGTTACATTATTACAATTACAATTATTCCCTCATCCTCTGGAACTCTCTACCCCAATTTATCAAACTATCGCTCACTTTTAGGCAATCTCTTAAAACCTCTCTCTCCAGGGAAGCCTATCCTGCCCTTAGCTAATAATGGAATCTTCTACTCCTCCCAGGGTCGGACTGACAACTCATGGGGCCCTCGGGCAATAGGGGATCATGGGGCCCTGTGTCCTTGCCCAAACTCAAAAAAACCTATGAAAAAGGTACCAGGGGTATCTCATGGGGCCCCCTACTGACCCCGGGCCCTCGGGCGGTGCCCGAGTTTCCAAATGGTCAGTCCGCCCCTGACTCCTTCTACCAGTCCATCCCCCACAGTTACTACCGTTTGTGCCACTAGCCCCTCCCTCTTAGATTGTAAGCTCTAAGGAGCAGGGCCCTCCTAACCCTCTTGTGTTGCACTGTTCTGCTGCTGTATTGTCTCCCTTTACATTGTAAAGTGCTGAGCAAACTGTTGGCACTATATAAATCCTGTATAATAATACATCTTGTATAATAATTACAAGAAACAACATTGTTCTTAAAAATGAAGAAGGGGCAGCATCATCATATAAACTCACCGGCCACTTTATTAGGTCCACCTGTTCAATTGCTTGGTAGCCCAAATTGCTAATCAGTCAATCACATGGTAGCAAGTCAATACATTTAGGCATATAGAAGTGGTGAAGTTGACTTACTGAAGTTCAAACCGAGCATCAGAATGGGGAAGAAAGGGGATTTAAGTGACTTTGAACATGGCATGGTTGATAGTGCCAGACGAGCTGTTCTGAGTATATAACAAAATGCTGATCTACTGGGATTTTCACACACAACCATCTCTAGGGTTTACAGAGAATGGTCCAAAAAAGAGAAAATATCCAGTGGGCAGTAGTTGTGTGGATGAAATGCTTTGTTGCTGTCAGAGGTCAGAGGAGAATGGACAGACTGGTTCAAGATGATAGAAAGGCAACAGTAACTCATGCCATATGGACCAAAATCTCTTTGGAATGTTTCCACCACCTTGTTGAATTTATGCCAAGAAGAATAAAGGCAGTTCTGAAGGCAAAAGGAGGTCCAACCCGATACTAGCAAGGAGTTCCTAATAAAGTGGCTGGTGAGTATACAGTATATAGCAATATAAAATGCAACACAGATTATATTTGTACATGTTGCAACCTAGTATACGGTCATACTGCCACGTGCTTCCTGGATCGGTGCTTGCGTTCCACGCAGTGGCAGGCGCACTTCTGGTTCCCGGCGTCAGCGCTTGCGATCCACCTATTGGCTGGCGCGCATTCCGAGACCCAGAAGCATGGGGCACATTGAGAAAGCAGAAGCACATTAGGTATATGGCAATACTGGTAACTAATGAATATGGCAGCACTGTTCTCGGAATGACTCCCTAGCCATATTTCCCAAAGGTATCTCTAGATTTGTGGGCAAAGAAGTGAGCATGTGAACAAAGTACACTGCATTGTTGTATTATTTTATACCGGTCACATAATGCTGTTTACAGGATGTTTTCTGTTTGTTGATTAATTCATTCATTCATTCTATATTTGCTGTTTTATGCTTCACATTCAGCATTAGATATACTGTTTATTGGTGGTGTACCAGTCGTGTTATGCTTTTTGTGCTGTTCATATCTTTAGAGTACTGCTAAAAGGCCATTGAGGTTTTGTGATACAAACGTAGAGACCTAAATGACTGGTACCACGTTACTCCTGCCCCCACCCAGGGCTGTCTTAATGCATGGGCACCCCTGGGCACTGCCCAAGGGCCCCAGGTACATGGGGCAGCCATGATAATTTTGCATTACATCATATTTGTCAACTGTCCCGAATTTGCTGGGACAGTCACACTTTTTACTAAGCTGTCCCAGGATGGCCATGTCACCAGCAGCATCCTGGAACCTGTACTGTGCCCTCCTGATCCCAGTATTGTGCCAATTGATCTCCCCCCCTCCCTGTACTGTGCCCTTCTGCCTCACCTCGTACTGTGCGCTTCTACCTCCCCTCATACTATGCCCTTCTACCCCCCCTCTTACTGTGCCCTTTGTGTTGAGTAGTCTTTGATTTATGGCACTTTTTCTTATTGTTAAAAATTAATTTTATTAAAAGTTTTAATAAATATATGTTTAATTCTATCAACTATTTATACTTTAATTCTTGAGAGTAGGTGTGTAAATTGCGGCAGGCTGGTAGGGGCCCCACTACATTACTTTGCACAAGGACCCAAGATGCTATTAAGACTGCCCTGCTCCCACTCACCCCTGTTCCAGCACCACTGATGAGGAGTGAGGCCTAATTCATTACTGTTTAGTAAGGTAGAAGTGAGTGTGCCACCAGCCATAGCTCTGAAGATGGGGGCCAGTTCCCCGAAACGCGTCAGCCGGCTTAGTGATCTCTACAAGTTGGATAAAAGTATTTGCTTTTTGTGCCTCAGGGTTTACTCACTAAAGCTGGTTCACTCAGAATCTCATGCACATCTGCATAGAAACCAATCAGCTTCCAGGTTTTATTGCCAAAGCTTAATTGAATGGAACACGGAACACGAATGCCGGGGACGCAGCGGGAGGACAGCGCGGGACAGCAGGACAAGGTAAGTGATCCAGGGATCCCAGAGCAATGCTGCAGTGTAATCCCGAGTGTATCTCGGTGTTACCACTTCTGGTACTAAAACTGGAGGTACACTTGGGAATACCACCACGGGGGTTAATACGCCTCTATGTGTGCATAGAAACTTAGGAGTTGATTTACTAAAACTGGAGAGTGCAAAAACTGGTGCAGTTCAGCACAGAAACCAATCAGCTTCCAGGTTTTATTGTCAAAGCTTGACTGAACAAGCTGAAGTTAGAAGCTGATTGGCTCCCATGCGCAGATACACCAGAGTGAACCAGCTTTAGTAGATAAAACCCTTGAGTGCTCTGCATGCTTTCATCGGTCTTGTGCATACTTTTTTATTCGCTGTGGCAAATAAAGTGCTAAAGACAATGCACTAGGCCAGTGATGGCGAACCTTTTTGAGCCCGAGTGCCCAAACTGCATCACAAAACCAACTTTTTTATTTCAAAGTGCCAACACTGGAATTAATCACTTGCCTACCAGGCACTTCTACCCCCTTCCTGCCAAGGACAATTTTCAGCTTTCAGTGCTGTTGCACTTAACAATGACAATTGTGCGGTCATGCAACACTGTAACCATATGCAACTGCTGGGCACAGGTGGGTGCATTGCTGGGCACAGGTGGGCGCAACTTGTGTGTGGCACTGCTGGGCACTGATCATCAGGGCACTGATGATCAGTGACCCTGATGATCGGTGCTGTTCCCTGCTCTGACAACTGCCAGTTTTTGGCAATACTTTCCTCACAATCTGACAGTGTGAGGAAAGTGCAGCCGAGATCCGGCATTTACATTTCCCGGTGATCAGCGTGTCATTGGACACGGCTGATCACGTGGTAAAAGGCCGCTGTGATTGTCCTTTCACCACGTCACGTGATCAGCTGTGTCCGTAGGACACAGCGATCACGGAGATCGCCCGGTGCACTCCCCCGGGGGTGCGCAGGAGAGTGCGTTCTTCCTCTTCTTCCTGGCGTGCCCACTGAGATGGCTCTGCGTGCCATCACTGCACTAGGCATTTACGCCCTTTCTGTTTTTGTGGGGTTTTTTACTATGAGACAGTTGCCACCGCTGGGAGCCAATCACGTGACTACGCCAGAGTACTCTAAGAAAAGGAAAGTATAAGCATCTTCCTTCCACAGGGTAGTTAGAATGTGAGTTAGAAGTTGGGGGGGGGGGGAGGGGGAAATTTAACATTAAATAGTTATAGTCTGGAATACTTTAAAGGAAAACAAGCAAGGATTATCTTCGAAAATGTGACTTTTATTCCTCGATTGCCAAAACACCTGAATATCATCATATACAGTTTAGCAAGTGATTTTATCTTATTTGTTTTGGCATCATTACAACAACTATCAGAAGTGTGGACTAAAGTACTGGATTTAATCTCGGCTTTGCAAGTAAAATGCTTTATGGCTTTGCATGGCATTACAACCCATAATACCATCCTTTCTTTCTTTTTTTTTTCTTTTTACACGTTACGATCTGCCACATGAACGGTTACAAGAGCCGGCTCTTACCAGGAAATGGAGCCCCAGTGAAAAGCGAAAGTGTTTTTGCACCTGTTTCCAGTAAAAGACGTCTTTTACCTTTGTACATGGAGGTTTGCTTTATGACCAGGTCTTCTGAGAGCGAAAGATCGAGACCAACGCACTGAAGACAATATCTCGTGGGTAATTCTGTAAACTATTTTCAAAGGTGAAAGAGGATATGAAAAGGTCTTCAACCCACAGGAACTCATCAGATTAAAAACAGAACTTTGGGGAAAATTCACAGTCAAGAAAAAAAAAATATTAATAAATATATATATATATATACTGCTCAAAAAAATTACTGATATGGACTGGGTAATGTGTTCGGAACGTAAGGATGCCCCATCCTTTGATGGAAATAAAAATTATCAACCTACAGAGGACTGAATTCAAAGACACCCCGAAAACCAAAGTGAAAAAATGATGCAGCAGGCTAGTCCACTTTGCTGAAATTTCATTGCAGCAGCTCAAAATGGTACTTGGTAGTTTGTATGACCCCCACATGCTTGTATACATGCCTGACAACATTGGGGCATGCTCCTAATGAGATGATGGATGATGTCCTGCGGTATTTCCTCCCAGATCTGGACCAGAGCATCACTGAGCTCCTAGACAGTCTGAGGTGCAACCTGGTGGCATCGGATGGACCAAAACATGATATCCCAGAGGTGTTCTATTGGATTTAGGTCAGTTGATCATGGGGCCATTCAAAGGTATCAATTCCTCCATCCTTCAGGAACTGCCTGCATACTCTCGCCACATGAGGCCGGGCATTGCCGTGTGCCAGAAGGAAACCAGAACCCACTGCACCAGCGTAGGGTCTGACAATGGGTCCCTCCATGGATATGCCTGCCTAGATCATCACTGACCCACCACCAAAACGATCATGCTGAAGGATGGTACAGACAGCATAATGTTCTCCACGTCTCCTCCAGACCCTTTCACGTCTGTCACATGTGCTCAGGGTGGACCTGTTCTCATCTGTGAAAAGCACAGGGCGCCAGTGACGGACCTGCCAATTCTGGTGTTCAATGGCAAATGCCAATCAAGCAGTGAGCACAGGGTCCACTAAAGGGTGTCGGGCCCTCAGGCCACCCTCATGAAGTCTGTTTCTGATTGGTCAGAGACATTCACACCAGTGGCCTGCTGGAGGTCATTTTGTAGGGCTCTGGCAGTGCTCATCCTGTTCCTCCTTGCACAAAGGAGCAGATACCAGTCCTGCTGATGGGTTAAGGACCTTCTATTGCCCTGTTCAGCTCTCCCAGAGTAACTGCCTGTCTCCTGGAATCTCCTCCATGCTCTAGAGACTGTGCTGGGAGACACAGCAAACCTTCTGGCAACGGCACGTATTGATGTGCCAACTTGGAGAAGTGGGACTGCCTGTGCAAACTCTGTATTGTCCAGGTATCACCTCATGCTACCAGTAGTGACACTGACCCTAGCCAGATTCAATACTGGTGAAAAACAGTCAAAAAAGATAGGGAAAAAACTGTCAGTGGCCTCCACCTGTAAAACCATTCCTGTTTTGGGGGTCGTCTCATTGTTGATCATCTAGTGCACCTGTCAGGGCCCCGTCCTCAGCAGAGGTGTTGCATGGCCGCAGAAGTTCACATCAGCTCAAATTTGGCGCCAAACGGCCTTTATAAGAAAGTCCTGCACTACTCTCAGGTGCTGGTTGATCTCTGGCTCCCCAGTACCTTGTTCCTGTGCTACTGTGATCTGTGATTTCCTGTTACTTTCCTGTTGCTTGCTCCTGGACCTGTCTTCTCTGCTTAAACCCTGACCTGATCTCGGCTTGACTAACGGATATTCTCTCTTGCTCCTCTGTGTATGACCTTGGCTTGACTAACGGATATTCTCTCTCGCTCCTCTGTGTATGACCTCGGCTATCCCATCTGACTACGTCTGCTCTGATCTCCACCAGGTACCAGACGTTGACTTTGAACCGGCTATCCAGTAATCTTCTGTTCCTCGGAGGGGCTTGCATACCTCGCACAGGAGCCACCTGTCTGTAAACCTCATCTCGGTGCATCAGCTGTGCTCCTCGGTGAACCACCAACAAGCACTCCTACAGGCGACCTGTGCCACTTTGGGCCTGACTCCCGCTGTCGCCCTCTCAGGGGAGTCTAGAACTTAGCCGCAAGGGAAGCCCTCTCTCCATTGGCCTTTCACACCAGGCACATGACAGCACCTGTTGTTAATTTCATTAACACCAAAGCAGCTGAAACTGATAAGCAACCCCCTCTCTACTTACCTGAACAGCTCAATATCCAAGGAGTTTAATTGACTTGATATATATACATACTGTATATATATATATATATATATAAATAAATATATTTTGCTTGGTGAGCCTTGTTATACAATCACTCCTGCCAGGCAGCATAGCCAGGTCATAGACCACATACGAGAAGGGAGAGGTGACCTCATCTTCTGCTGTTCCTTGAAGTAGTAATAAACCCACAACAGTAAAATCAGTCTGTATATGCAGTAAAGCATGCTTGTTATACTCACTGTGGAACCTAAGGGGTTAATCCTCTGCATTGTGTAAAAAGGATGTTTGATCCTGTCTTCTCTGATCCTCCCCTTCTTCTTTTTAATATTTACTAAAGAGAACCTAAAGCTGAATTCCAGGTATGGAGATGTTTATATAGTCACACTGGGGCACTATTACTCCCAACAGTGACAATGCTGGGGCACTATTCCTCCCACTGACACCAATGGTGGGGTTCTATTCCTCCCACTGACACCAATGATGAGGCACTATTCCTCCCACTGACACCAATGATGAGGCACTATTCCTCCCACTGACACCAATGATGAGGCACTATTCCTCCCACTGACACCAATGATGGGGCATTATGCCTCCCACCAATATCAATGCTGGGTCACTATTACTCCCACCAATGCCAATGCTGGGGCACCACTCCTCTTCCTACTGACCATCGACACTAAGGCAACGTTTTTTATCACTGATGCTGGGCCTGAGAAACTGGCCACCCCCACTGACTACAATTTGGCCCCCTTAAAGTCATACGGATAGTAAACTGGCCCTTTGTTTGAAAAGTTTGGAGACCCCTGCTGTAGAGGGATTTGCTTTGTTCATATTTCATGCCAGAGGTTTCCAATCATTTTAACCCTATATTGCTACAGGGCGGCACGGGTGCGCAAGATCACATATATATAACCTACCCGCGCCACTTTTCATGGTCTCAGCTATCAATCACTGGGTCCCAGCCAGTGATAACTCACCGGCACCCTGTGATTGAGGGAGAGAACTGTAAGTAAACAATACAGATCTCTCCCCTGTCAGCTCCTGCACACTGCTTTGTATGGCTCTGCATAGCAGAGCCATGCAAAGCAGTGTGCTTACAATCAGAGGCGGACTGACAACTCATGGGGCCCCTGGGCAATAGGGGATCATGGGGCCCCTGTGTCCTCACCCACACTCAAAACCACACCCAAAAAAGCCTATGAAAGGTACTAGGGGCATCTCATGGTGCCCCCTACTGACCCTGTGCCCAAATGGTCAGTCCGCCCCTGCTTACAATGAAGCACAAACACACAGAGCCAAGTAAAACAGCACACAGTTGACCTTTTGATTGCCCCACATGTTAACCTCTTCCTGCCCAGTGCCATTAGTACAGTGTCAGTGCTTTTTATTAGGACTGATCACTGTATTGGTGTCACTGGGGATGTCAGTGACACCAAGTCAGTTCCCCCCAGTGTCAGAATGCCCGCCACAGTCCTGCTATAAGTTGCTGATCGCTACGTTTACTAGTAAAAATTTTTAAAAAATAAATAAATCCCGCCATTTGTAAACGCGTATATATACCGCCATTTGTAGACGCTATAATAATAATAAGACGCTTTCACGTAAACCAATTAATTTACACGTATTGGGATTTTTTTTTTAGCAAAGACATGTAGCAGAATACATTCTGGCCTAAATTTATGCCAAAATTAGATTTTTTAAATTTTTTTACTGGATCTTTTATAACAAAAAGTCAAAAATATTGGGTTTTTTTTCAAAATCGTCAGGCTTTTTTTTTTTTATAGTGCAAAAAATAAAAAATGCACAGGCGATCAAAGAAATCTCAATTCGTGAGGAAACAAAAAAGGACATAAATTTAATTTGGGTGCATGACCGCGCAATTGTAACGCAGCGTCATATCGCAAAAAATGGCCCAGTCGGGAAGGGGGGTGAATCCTCTGGAGGGCAAGTGGTTAACATTGTTTTTGTGAGATGCGTTAGATCTGCAGATGAGGCCCATGGCTTGCTTCCCAGTTCTCCAACCGCAGGGAATCTTCAAGCCATGAAGGGTTAATGGTCTGCCTTGCACAGGATGGGAGCTACATGTATGTGCATGCCTCGTCTGCAGCCTCAGAACTGCTGGCAGGTCTTCTCCAGGAAGGTAAGGGCAGATTGATAGGGGAGCGGAGTTTATTATCTCCAGGTGTGACACACATTCGGCTCTTCTTCTGCCTTTACTTCCTTCTAAACACGCAGATTTCTGCCATTAGCCTAACTAGCGGCTGTAAAAAGATCCTTTTTTGCGGCCGGCTGGAAGGTGTTAACGCCGTCGTACTGTAACAACTAAAATAACTTTTCCCCCCTTGGTCGGCAAATTGTGCTTTTATGAAGTGGAACAGTAAAAAAAAGTCATGAAGACATTTGCCTTTCAGTTGTTACCGTTTAAAGGATTGGTAAATGTTACAGGTAAAGCTGAAATTGAATCTGCTGATATTTTGCTTTTCCTGGTTCCTTTTTCTCTCCCTCATCTGCATGCTACAGACAAAAAAAAACCCTTTGCCATTTTCTTTCATTATAAATTATTTTGGACCCAGTGACATCATCACTGGGTCTCTAAGCTTCTCTATACCAGGGGTCCCAATACATTTTATAAATCAAGGAATAATAAATGAATGAGTTAGTTTTATTTGGATCTTTTTTTGGAAATTTGCATGATATGATTCAGAACAAAAGAGAAAAGAACTTAAATGTAACAAAATCCCCCCACATCAGAACTCCCTCCCCCCTTTGTAGAAACGTCCACCTTTGGAGTGACCCTTTATATCAGAGTAGTCATCGGAATTTCCTCTTACATCAAGGTCCCCATCAGAGGCCACCTTAGGAGTGTCCCTTTTATCAGAGTCTCCATCAAAGTCCCCCTTATATCAGTGTCCCATTCAGAGACCCCCCTTACATCACTGTCCACATCAGAGTCTCCCGTTACATCAGAGTTCATCTTAGGTGTCTCTCCTTACATCAGAGACCCCCTTACATCAGAGTTCATCTTAGGTGTCTCTCCTTACATCAGAGACCCCCTTACATCAGAGTCTCCATCAGAGTACCCCTACATCAGGGTCCCCATTGGAGCTCCCTCTTACATCAGGGTCCCCCTTATATCAGTGTCCCATTCAGAGACCCCTTAGCATCACTGTCCACATCAGAGTCCCCCCTTACATCAGAGTTCATCTTAGGTGTCTCTCCTTACATCAGAGTCTCCATCAGAGTACCCCTACATCAGGGTCCCCATTGGAGCTCCCTCTTATATCAGGGTCCCCGTTAGAGTCCCCTTTTGCAGCATGGTCCCCATCAGAGTACCCCCCCTTACATCAGTGTCCCATTCAGAGACCCCTTTGCATCACTGTCCACATCAGAGACCCCCTTACATCAGAGTTCATCTTAGGTGTCTTTCCTTACATCAGAAACCCCCTTACATCAGAGTCTCCATTAGAGTACCCCTACATCAGGGTCCCCATTGGAGCTCCCTCTTACATCAGGGTCCCCATTAGAGTCCCCTTTTGTAGCATGGTCCCCATCAGAGTACCCCCCTTACATCAGTGTCCCATTCAGAGACCCCTTTGCATCACTGTCCACATCAGCGTCCCCCCTTACATCAGAGTTGATCTTAGCCATCTCCCCTTAAATCAGAGACCCCCTTACATCAGAGTCTCCATCAGAGTACCCCTACATCAGGGTCCCTATTGGAGCTCCCTCTTACATCAGGGTCCCTATTAGAGTCTCCTTTTGCAGCATGGTCCTCATCAGACTATCCCCGTTACATCAGTGTCCCCATTAAAGTCCACCTTAGGAGTCCCCTCTTACTTCAGAACAAAAGATATGTTGCCAGCACACCAAGGATCTGTGAAAAAGCATCCGAAAGTTTTATTGAACAATCATATCACAGAATAAAATAGCAACATTTCATAGCTTCGTAGGACCCCTTCCTCAGGCGTGTGACCTTTCCACTTATATCAGCGTGCCCCTTACATCAGGGTCCCAATCAGATTCCCCTCTTACATCAGTGTCCCCATCAGAGCCCCCCCTTACATCAGATTCCATCTTAGGAATCTCTCCTTACATCAGAGTTCCCCTTACATCAGGGTCTCATAGCTTTGTAGGACCCCTTCTACAGGCAAGTGACCTTTCCCCTTATATTAGAGTTCCTCTTAAATCAGGGTCACCATCAGAGTCCCCTCTTACATCAGATTTCCCATCAGAGCACCCCTTACATCTGGCCTCCATTAAAGTCTCCCTTACATCATTGTCCCCATTACAGCCCCCCCTTACATCAGAGGTCATCTTAGGTGTCTCCCCTTACATCAGGGTCCCTATCATATCCCTCATTACATCAGTGTCCCCATCAGAGCCCCCTTACATCTGGGTCTTCATCAGAGTCCCTTCTTACATCAGTGTCCCAATCAGAGCCCCCTTACAGCACTGTCCCCATCAGAGTTCCTCCTTACTTCAGAGTACAACTTTTGGGTCTCCCTTTACATCAGAACAAAAGATTTGTCACCAGCACACCAAGAATCTCCAAAAAAGCATCCAAATGTTTTATTGAAAAATCATATCACAGCGTAAAACAGCAATGTTTCAGAGCCTTCTAGGACCCCTTCTTCAGGCGTGTGACCTTTACCTTTATATCAGAGTCCCCCTTACATCAGGATCCCAATCAGATTCCCCTCTTACATCAGTGTCCCCATCAGAACCCCCCCCCCCCCTACATCAGATTCCATCTTAAGAATCTCTCCTTACATCAGAGTCCCCTTTGCATAAGGGTACCAATCAGATTCCTCTCTTACATCAGTGTCCCCATCAGAGCCCCCCCTTACATCAGAGTCTCCATCAAACCCCTCCTTACATCAGTGTCTCAATCAAAGTTCCCCCTTACATCAGTGTTCCCATCAGAGCCCCCTTACACCTGGGTCCCCATCAGGGTCCATCTTAGGAATCTCCCCTTACATCAGGGTCCCTATCATAGCCCCCATTACATTAGTGTCCCCATGAGAGCCCCCTTACATCTGAGTCCCCATCAGAGTCCCCTCTTACATCGGAGTTCCCCCTTACAACAAAGTCCACCTTAGGAGTCTCTCCTTACATCAGAGTCCCCCTTACATCAGGGTCCCAATCAGATTCCCCTCTTACATCAGTGTCCTCATCAGAGCCCCCTTACATCAGAGTCCATCTTAGGAATCTCTCCTTATATCAGAGTCCCCCATAACATCAGGGTCCCCATCATACCCCTCCTTACATCAGTGTCTCCATCAAAGTCCCCCCTTACATCAGTGTTCCCATCAGAGCCCCCTTACACCTGGGTCCCCATCAGGGCCCATCTTAGGAGTCTTCCTAGTATAGCCCCTGTTAAATTAGTGTCCCCATCAGAGCCCCCTCATATCTGGGTTCCCATCAGAGTCCGCTGTTACATCAGAGTTCCCCCTTACATTAGAGTCCATCTTAGGAGTCTCTTCTTACATCAGAGTCCCCCTTACATCAGGGTCCCCATCACAGCCCTCCTTACATCAGTGTGTCTATCAAATTCCCCCCTGACATCAGTGTTCCCCTCAGAGCCCCCTTACAACTGAGTCCCCATCAGGGTCCCCAATACATCAGAGCCTCCATCAGACCTTCCCCCATATCTGGGTCCCCAACAATAGAGACCAACTGATATGGATCCTCAATCTGTGCATCAGCTGTGGGTCAGATAAATTCTTGTAGCGGGCCGGATGTGGCCCATGGGCCACAGTTTAGAGACCCCTGCTCTACAAAATGCAGGTAGATCATGGCTGACTGGAGGAGCCAGCAGAGGCTGCACATAGCTTCCTGCAAACATCAAAGCCCCCTGCCTCAGTACTCTCATAGGGCCCTTAACCCTTACATTTTACATTTATGTGAAGCTGAAGTGACCCTGATGAAGTCAAGTTCAAAGGAAATAAAAAAATGAGCAAATCTCCAAAATACTTGATTTATCTGCGCTTTTACCTGCAATTAGTTAGTGACAGGGTCTCTAAAAAATTACTTTAAATTTGTCCTTCCAATTGAACCTGATAGACTTCATGAAACTGGCAAAATTTAATAAAACTCTCCTAATTTTCACCATTATTTGAGAAAAATTAAATACTGTATTTTGCTCCTCCCTTCTAGTTATTTTGGATTAAAGCAAATCACTTTTCTTTACACTAAGTTATCAAATAAGCCCTCAGTGGTATACTTGGAGTATTTTTGTGATCTTGACTCCTTGTTCCGACTCTGCGCCTTGCTTCTTCGGTATTTCGGCATCAAACACATTATGCCTGCATTGCTTGACGTACTTGTAATCTAACTTGAACTGATCAGCCATGGCATTGTGACTTGAAACGCGTCAGTCCTCAAAAAACTTTTGCAAGATCATTTACACCCCCCTCTGATTTTGTTTGGATGGCTTTTTTTCCTGCGAGACATAAAAAAAAAAAAGGACAAAAAGACACCACAAAGCTACCAGCTTGTCACTTCATAGAGAATTTCAAAGGCTTTTCCATATTACTAACTAAGTAGATGCACATTTAAAAAAGGAATCTTCATGCATTCAAGGTGACAAGTAAATGCTAAGGTTTGAACTTCATCTGTGCTATTGTCAATAACTGAATATTTTATACTGTTTAGTATAATAGCAAAATTATGGGTATTTCTCGAATCATTCATCAAAGTTAGGAAGAAGGAAAAAAAAAAAGAAAAACAACAAAGAAAAATCAGATTTCAAAAATAAAAAAAAATGAAAAGTTTTGTTATTCAAAGAACAGATAACTCAATATCAGAGAGTGTCACCATTGTTATTCGAAAAGGAGAGAATTGTTTCTTTTCTCTTACTAAATGTTAATCACTTTTAAGTGAACAGTAGAGTTTTTCTGTTTTGTTTTTTTTTTTTAGATAAGAATTTTGTTGATAACATATCAAAATAAAAATGAGAGAAATATAATTGTAATACAAAACAACACAAGTTCCACAGGGAATCTAAGAGTGGAGTTGGCATTTTTTTTTTGTCTAAATCATTTATTGACCAACCACAGATTTTTAATCATTTCAATATTAGAAATGGGCAAAAATTTGAGTTTTCTTGATTATCTTGAAAATCAGGTGATTTTTTTTTAAATGCTGTCATTTTGGGGAAAAAAAGACATTGAGTCGTTTTGGAATGAAAAACTCCTTTCAACTACCAAGGAACTGTTCTTGAAACAAAAATGACCCTCATTAGCCTCATCATATTACATTTTTCAAAAAAAAAAAAGAAAAAACAAAAACATAATTTTTTTTTTTAAAAAAGCGGAATAGTACACAAATAATAGTTAAATGCACACAAAACAACACAAAGAAAATAAATTAAAACAAAAAACGTAGCAACCCAAAATACACCCACCCAAAAATACACATTATTAATAAAGAAAAAGGATAAATATTATAACACAAATTTTATCTAAGCAACTCAATGAGCTTATCTGACTGGTTTAATTAAATTTCATCAGCTGTAAAACTGGTAATTGCCTGAAGAAGTCAAAATAAATTATTTTTCCTTTGTATTTAAAGTGTTCCAGAATTTATTATTCTAATCATTTTATATACATTTTACATAGAATTAGCTCTATTGATAATCCTCATTAAAATATCTCAATGCACATGCGGTAACATGGCAGGCTGGCCATTGATGGATTGAAATTTATGTTCAGCAGGAACCCACTGGTCAAACGAAAAAAAAATGAATCATGTATGATCAGTCTTAATGCCCACATGTGGGGCAGCACAGTGGCTAATGGTTAGCACTTTCGCCTGGCAGTACTAGGGTCGTTGGTTCAAATCCTAGCCACGGCACCACCTGCCTGGAGTTTGCATGTTCTCCCTGTGCCTGTGTGGGTTTCCTACGGGTACTCTGGTTTCCTCCCACACTCCAAAGACATGCTGGTAGGTTAATTGGCTCCTGTCTAAATTGTCCCTAGTATGTATATGTATGAATGTAAGTTAGGGACCTTAGATTGTATGCCCCTTGAGGGTCAGGGACTGATGTGAATGTACTATATATATATATATGTAAAGCACTGCGTAAATGGACAGCACTGTATAAGTACCTGAAATAATAATAATAAGCATTGGTGTGTTGTGTGGTGCCCCCAGAGCTTGTGACCAAGCTATAATCAACAGCTCATGGCCAACTATCGACAATCAAGAGCCAGTATGGCATCATCACTATGCAGCTACTGATCGGGAGCCCCTTCTACCAGCCTTGGGCATTGCAGCCCACTAAAAGGTTTGATTAAAGATTTTGTAGATTAAATCTTAGCCCAAAACCATGCTTTTCTAGACATCAATGAAAAACCTAACATAGGTTCCAAACCTTTTGTCAGGAATCATCAGTAGAGATGGCCACATCTGCATGGCTACACTCAGGAAACTGGGGCCAGACTGTATATGCTTTAAGTGAGATTTATTCACAGTGAAACAAAATCAATACAAACACCAGTACATAGAAAATATAAAAATATAAGTGAACCAAAATCCCGGTGACAGAATACTTATCTAATCAACCTAATAAACAGAAAACCTAACTACTATATATACAGTATATACAAAATGGGGAACACAGAACAGCAGGGAAAATTGAAGGTGCAAGGAGCAGATGGGAAGGGAGAACAAAAACTGGGATCAGGACCAAGGGAGAGTAGGTGCAAGGCAGCAGGGAGCAGGGTAAATGGTACAGGGCAGGAGCAAGATCAGGATCAATGACAAACAGAATCTTGGAATGAGTGGCACTAGAAGGGGAGAACTTAAATACCCTCCCAGCAGCCAGCATCAGGTTGAAACTGATTACTGGGATCTGTTGGCTGCTGGGAGATACCCGCTGATGGATTCCGGAGCTACAACTTTCCACTCTGGGAAGCACAGTGCCACCAGCAGGTAATCCGGGTTCTGACACATTTCTCCCTCTATCCATCGTAATAAATAGCAAGTAATAAATAATTGCACATAGCCCAATGTACAATATGAAGGTAAAAAATGCCTGACTACCAATTCTTCCTCTCCCACCCCTAAACATTTATCTGGCCACTCTACAATGTTGTCCCTGGTGCCCCTCTCTTTCTGCTTAAACCAAAGGCTCCTGCAGATGTCAGTCTCCTGTGAGAAGGCAACAGAGGCTTGGATTACTGCTGCTGTGTGTGTCTATAGATGCACAGCTCGACACAGGCACTGAGGGCAATATGTATGCACAGGTGCTTCCTTAGCACTTAGTTTGCTACAAGAGGCACCTAAAGGAGGAGTGGAGCTTACAACTCTGGCAGGGGCTGCGAGAAGAGGATGACAGTGGCCTTTCTGGGCATTATTGTTGCACAGAGCAGGTAAGTGTTGACCCTTTTTTTTTATTAAAACAAAAATGACCTTAATGCCACTTTAATGTCACTAGGACCCCATTCAAAGGTTTCCTGCACTACAACTTTAAATGCTTGCCTCTCTGGTGGGCAAAAAGTTCAAACTCTACCATCTTCAAGCGATAAAGCCTCCAGTAAAATTTTGACATCTAATGCACTTCCAGATGCCCCCTGCTGCACTCGTTGGTTCCTCCCACCAGACCCTATGTCCCTATTGTGTCTTGTAGTGACACAGGAGATGGCAGATGGAAGCACAGCAAGTAGCAGGAGGGATGCAGGCATCCGATTCTCTCAGAAGTGAATGCTGATGATTCTGCCAAAGGCTTTAGCACTTGTAGACATCAGAATTCACACTCACCAAAGAGTATTCAGCGCCTTCTATTACAAGAGCCATTTTTTTACATTTTTTTGAATAAATAAGAATAAACTTGCATCTTCTACATAGAACGTATATTGTATTTTTTTTTCAAAGGCAAATAGAAGAAAGAGAGAGAACAAAGCTCAAAAAATGGTACAGTGATTGCTCTAAGAAGCAAAGGTTACAGCCAGAATAGTGGGAAAGGAACATCTGTTTTTCGATTGGCATATTTGATTTGGCTAGAGACTACAGCACCAAAGTGGCCTGATGCATAATGAGGATAAAATTTAATAAACAGGCTTGGATATTTTAGACATCGCTAGAAAGTCTCAGTTCTGTGTCTGTACTCTGAAGGGAAATTTGAGCAATGATCACTACTGAGCACAAACAGCATATAAAAGATAAATGTGTTTCAAGCGGAGCAGAAGTAACGCGTGCATATAATAATAAGTTCAAAAGTTTGTCATGTGGCAAGACGGGAGTCCTTATTAAACAGATTTACTGACCAAACCATAATGTTCCCAAGGCAGTTGCTTTTCGTACATATGTCCTCTTGTCAGTCCATTTCATGTGTCAATGTGATGTTATGGTCTTCAGAGCAGACATACACATTGCTGGGATTGAGTTCACAAAACAGACAAGAAAGTTGAAAATAAGATGGCTGAGAATGTTACATAGAACTCATTTTTTGGGGGTTATAGAGTATTTGGGCAAGCAATACAAAGTGTGACTTTTATATCATCGCCTTACTATTAAAGGGAAGGCCCACCCTAACAACGAACTTTCCTTAAACGAACGAACGAAACCAGCGCTCAGATCTTCATGCAGACTAAAAGGAATTCACAATGGCAAACAAAGAGGTGCAGCCCTTCAAAGATCGGGAAATCTGGGTACTAATGAACAAAGAAAAAAAGGGCGCACTCTCAACATGCTTTACCGTGGTACACCACATGTTTAATGTGTAATCAAATAGATATATACTCACAAACCAAAGGATAATAAAAGCAGTGTGAATAGTCCGCAATGGCAGTCAATGCAATGCTGTGCCCCAATTGGGGATAAGCTGACTCTTTTCGGGTGATGAACCCCCTTTCGCGTCAGCTTATCCCCAATTGTGATTTAACGTTTTAGATTTAATTTTCAAAACAATGGGGAGCAGCACAGTGGGGTTGTGGATAGCACTTTTGTCTTGCAACACTGCCTGCATGGAATTTGCATGTTAGTGTATCCAAATCTCCTAGTGCAACTAACACTCTCCTGACAATGCTGTTGTCAAAAGGTACCCCCTGTGCTTCTTCATCCTGAGTGGGGGCACTCTAATACAGGATTGTTACTGGCCAGTAAAAAAATAATGAAAGTGAGCGCTCTCTCATATAGCAGCTGATACACTCAGGTAACCAAATGAAACCTCAAACGTATAATAAATAATAAAGTGCAGCGCTAGGATATATATAATCACAATAGAATCCAGATATGGGTCAGTCCATAAACATCAGATAAATCCAGAAGTGAGCCGATGTCAGTATTATGGTGCTTTGAAGAAATGGTAGGATTGCGCACTTACCAGATGCGCATAGATTATGCACATTAATATATCCACCTCCGGGCACTTAGGTAGTGATGTATGGTAGGTGTGTGTGAAACATCCATCTAGGAATGGGCAACAATGCAGCCAATGGATGATGTCTGCTTAGCTTCCGAGGTCCCCTTAGGATGAATAGGGTCAGCCACCTGTTTACAGGGATTCCCTTCCTCTGGATGGTAGATCACACTTATGCTCTCCACAGGTTCTGCAAGCTTAAAGGCTCAGATGGCGCTTCAACATCCTATCAGTAATCCGGCAACCTCTCTCACATCTTCCAATGGCTTGTTACTGGCCAGATTACCAGAAATAGAAATATAATGCAGCCACCACATCTAATGATTGGTAAACTGCAATATATTATATTTTGGTGTGGGGCTTATTACCGCCTTAAATAAATGTGGAAGGGTTAGAAAGTCTCTGATTTTATTGATAAGAAAGAGAAAGTGTGGGACACTAGATCATTTAGTCCAGGTAGATGCCCTGGTCAAATGCTAGACCAATATTGGGAAGGACTATTCCTAAAGCTCAGCATACAAATTACAATCTGACCATAACATTTCTAAAAGTTCTCCTTTAGCGCTACCAAAACTTTGTATTATGAAGACCTACCTAAACTATTCAATGTGTATCCAATCAACTGAGCCCTGGCCCCCCAATGATTGGTAGATCTAAAGGAGACTGTACAGTGCAATGTGTATGGTAAGCTTTAGGTAGCACTCCAGAGAACACAGGCCATGCATAGACTTGTATCTCAGATCAACTTAAAATGTAGAATGAAAAGTGCCAAAGCCAGCTGTATATAGCCCAGAGGTGAATTGGGAAGATTCATTCTTTTTTTGGTCCTGGTGATCTTGGTCTCTAGTGCAGAAATTGATGGTAAATCCAAAAATGTTTGAGATGACATGGAAACAAGAAATGAGGGGAAATCTTCTGACAGGTAAACCTTTTCTGGTTACAACAAAGGATGTCCTATTTGGAGATCTCCTCATGTCACAGGGAGAGGAAATAAGAAAAATGGACAAAAAAATCTAACATGGGCTGTAACTGTTTCCTTCTATCCAAAACTAAAAATAAATAAAACGTGGCTTTATGTGCACTTTTGTTCTCACATGGATTCATTGGGTCCACAGTGAGATTCAGAAACACCATTAACTCATTTATACACTTAGCCTCAAAGTTCATTTCTTTTGGCTAATGGCATAAAATAGATCCCCAGCAGTTCTAAAAAGTAATAACATAAATTTTAAAAAAATCTACGTATTCTCTACTTACCCAATTTATAGTGATGTTCTCCACAGACTCACCTGCTCACTGATCCAGTGCCACGTTTTTCCAGGTTGACCCGAGGAGGGTTTTGGAAGAGGGATGAGATCCTGAGCTCTGAGTTAGCCTTATAACATACATATATATATATATATGGACATGTTCTTATAGCATATGGATAGACATGTTCTTAACAAACAGTATTTTTTTGTAAAACAAGCCATCACTGACCTCTGTAGCTAAAAGCACTCTGGGGCAATTCATCTTTAAAATTCACAGCAGATGCACTAAAGTCTTTCAAGTCCCTCTCTCAGCAAGTCAGCTTACCATGGTCCTCATCCCAGCAGTTACTCAGTCCACTTCTCCCCCTTTCCAACGTTCCTGCTTTGTATGCACCTGGGTTTATCCCTGCTAGCCCTGGTCATCACTGCATGTGGACCACTAGTATGAAATACGGATCACGGGTAATGTTATCCAGACATGTGTAGCAATACCCTTGTAGGAGCCGCTTGGTAATTTGGGTCCTCTATTCTGCGCTTCAACTCCAAGAGCAGCCTTAGCCCCCCTTGCACATCTGGTTGAATGAAGTTACTGCAAGCACTTATAAGTATAGAAACCTTTAACTTGGCTGTGAATTAGCACCAGGAAAAAGACTCAAGACCATTTAGTGGTAAATGAACACAATGTGAGAATAAACAATAGTTTGAGCACAAATTTACACACAGAAGGTAGGTTCAGATACAATCGATAGAAAGCATAAACACTATGCCAAGGTAACTTAGAATAGAGTTCTGTATCACTAGACTGGAATCAACACATAAATCAGCAAAGTCAGCAATAGACAGTGCGTATAAGAATTAACTGTGATGTGAATAATAATACTATAACTAGAGTGCATTCTAGGAGAATTGATAGGATATGGTGCAGTGTCCCCTGAGAGGTACCTCTTAGCATAAGGAATAGGTGAAGGTGTAGCAGCTGTAAAGGGGCAGTCTTTAGACGTAACTCTTCAGCCGGCTAGCATTGGGGCCCATTGTTACCTTAGGTGCTCATGAGAATAGTTCCAGTCAAACCTGCAAGCGGCAATGAGGCGACTAGAATGCTGTATGGTCAGTTCCTAAAAGGTTCATTTTCTCTGGCAGCAGATAGCAAACCCCCACAGCAGCAGCTCACAGCGATATTGCAGTTCACCATCAGGTCACACAGTGATTCATCCACTCTCTGCTCCGCACCCAGATGGCTCTTCCTGTTGGCACCCCTAAACTCAGCTAAGCTGCGGATATACAGCAGTAGTGGTGCACACTGGAGAGAGATGTGGTCTTCAGTCTCCCCCATGGCAAGAGGAAATTATTTCCTGTACAACCTGAGAAAGTACAGCTTTTTCCTCTCCTCCTGGATCTTTCTCTGGGAAATGCAGTTCAAAAGCTCTTGATTACAGCAGAGCCCCTCTCCTCTGGACTACAGTTCCCACAGTGCAATGCTGCCTAAATCACCAGCTCCCTGCTCTCACTGATACAGCTGTTAACCAATTCAGTCCCACAGGGCAGCAGCTACAGAGAGCAGCATCAGCCAGTGTTTCTCTCAGTCTCCATTCTTAGCCAAACACCTGGCTACACATGGATTACCTATGACTATATTTGGATGAACGTATTTGATGATATTCTGATTTGCTCACTTATGCATGTGTTCAATTTTTTTTTTCCTTTCTATACATAGGGAGTTTAAACTGATTATCTTAATGATTTATCATTGCACCTAATATATGTATGTGCTTGTTATCAGGACATATCACAGTAACACCTTGTTGATGGGGGTGAATGTACTTATATCTTAATTTAATAAGTGCTAAAACACAATTTAAAAATACAAAAATCACTTTGATTTGCTCAGATATAAAGTAATTACCAACACCTACATTTTGAGTAAACAATTTAAAGCAACACCTACTTCTTCCAATTATATAAGGCAAGAGTTTAAAGTGTAAAACAAGTGATGGATAGGAAAAAAAAAAAAAAATATTTAGTGATCTATGCTTTAAGTTGAAACCACAAGTCAGGTAGGTGTCATCTCTAGGATTATTGCTAAAGTCATTATTTGCCCAAGACAGAAGATGAGCTGTCAGTCCCACAACTGGCATAGTGTCCTTTAGGTGCCACGCTGAAAGCAATGCAACCACCCGCCTTGATTTAAAGGAAGATCACAGTCTCTTTCCTGTATAATATATAATTAATTAGCCAAATATAAGCAATCTTATCAGTGATTTAATAAATGTTTTGGAACCTTATTTGTAAGTTCAAAAAATCTCAACAGTTTGCAAACTGATGGTTTTATTAAATAATATCTGTAGATGGGGCAGCCATGTTTGATCATTACATATGTAGGCTCTGTTGCTGCTTAAAGTGTATCTAAACCCCAAAACAAAAATGTAATAAATCACCGCTTACCAGTTCTTAGATGTGGTGGCTGCATTAGTTTTCTTTTTTTCCCTGGCTATTTCCCTTTATTTTCACTTGGTGATCCAGGAAATAACTCACTTGTCCTTTTATGGTCATACTTATTTTTCTATTGTATCTATGGAGGGAGCCATGGTTGATTTCCCAGCCACCTTTCTCTTCACATGGTGATTCTGCTAACAGCACACTTGCTTTCCTTTCCATTCCCCTTCCCCTCCCCCTCCCCCTCCCCTTTCCTTTTCCTTTTCCTTTCCTTTTCCTTTTCCTTTCTTTTCTTTTCCTTCCCTTCCCCTCCCTTCCTTTTCCTTTCCTATCCTTTTCCTTTCCTTTTCCTTTTCCTTTTCCTTTTCCTTCCCTTCCCTTTCCTTTCCTTTCCCTTTCCCTTTCCTTCCCCTCCCTTTCCTTTCCTTCCCTTCCCTCTCCCTTTCCTTTCTTTTCCTTCCCTTCCCTTTTCCTTTCTTCTCCCTTCCTTTCCTCTCCTTCACTTCCCTTCCCTTTCCCTTCCCTTCCCTTTCCTTCCCTCTCCCTTTCCTTTCCTTTCCTTTCTTTTCCTTCCCTTCCCTTTTCCTTTCCTCTACCTTCCTTTCCTCTCCTTCGCTTCTCTTCCCTTTCCTTCTCTTCCCTTCATGTCTTCACTCATTTTTCCATTGAATCTATGGAGGATGCCATGGTTCTCAGCCAAGATGGACTTCAAACATGTCCACCTTTGTTCTCCTTCATTTCCTACTTCAACTAAACGTGGGGGGGGGGTCTAAAGTGTATCCAATGTGGTTCGGTCACTTTGGACCCTTGAAATGTGTTGGCTACTCTGAATTGTTCCCCCTAACGTTTACTGGCATAGAGTTGTGTATGGACCTCTTAGCAGTGGTTTGGTGCTTCCATTTCCATTTTTGTCACAGGTTTTTATTACTGTCTATGATCCTGTTAGAGAAATTCACCCTCTCTATTTGTCCTGATTACTGTAATCACCAAAGGTGAAAGAAAATTCCCAAGAACAGGACTAAAGGGGAAATCTTCCAGTAGGGCACTAGCTCTGGTGGCAACCAGGGATTCCTTCACGTTGAAGGGATTTCCTCTCACTTCCTGTTTTGGCCATGGGACAGGAAGTGAAGGGAGATCTCCCCAATGGGCTGATTTACTAAAACTGGAGAGTGCAAAATCTGGTGCAGCTGTGCATGGTAGCCAATCAACTTCTAACTTTAGCTTGTTCATTTAAGCTTTGACAAAAAAAAAAACTGGGAGCTGATTGGTTTCTATGCAGAGCTGCACCAGATTTTGCACTCCAATTATAGTAAATGAACCCCAATGATTTATAAAATACACATATGTGAACACATACATAGTAAAAAACGTATTTAGGGTAACACCTAATGAAATAAAACTAATGCAGCCACCTCATCTAAGAGCTGGTAAGTTACAATATATTACATTTTCAGTTTGGGGTTTAGAAATGCTTTAACAAAGTAGAACTCAATGGAAATGTTGGCCACGTCTTATTTAATTTAGCCTTAGAAACTTTATCGAAAGAGACAAAGTTCAGCATAGCTTTCCTTGAAGCCAGCTACAGATGGGGAAATTTGTCAGGGTTTAACACTTGGCCCGACTACAATTAAAATGTTTCACGACATTTAATTCTTCACAAATTCCAGCCCAAACAGCAACCGAGGAATCCTCTACATATCACGTAGCTAGGGTCAAACCAATTTTATTTGTGCCTTTTACCTCTATAATATGCCTGCTGGAAAATAATCTTATATACACAGGTCCTTGAACCTATCATTAGGAAAAATCTGAGATCCAAAGTGTACTTTGGGAGAAGCGGAAAATTTCAAAATCAGGATAATGCCTCCTAATTTTTCAGGGCTCAAACAAAAACTGATTTGGTCGGCTTGCCTAAGCAAGGAGATTGTGTTTGTGCCGAGCATGCAACAAGAAATTAAACCTTCCCACTTTAAATACAGAAGTATAATTTTTCAGAGCTGAGCTTTTTGTCTTTTTTTTTTCATTTCAACTGCTTCAGCCTCGTAGACTAAAGATCGTGTTTCGGATCAAAGATGTCTCCGCAACCAAGGACATGGTCTGAATTTCCAGAGGAAGGCGGCCAGCTGTAATCCTTCTCGAAACCACAGTATTTTTCCTTGCCCTTTCCAAGATTTTATTCATTGGCTGTTCTAGCATTCTTTGTAATGGACAGGCATCAAATGGCATGGTAGGAGCCGTCTGCAACTGACTTATGTCAGTGGTCTTGCCTAGAAATTAGCAACAGGGAGTTGGACAACCTTTAAAAAAACTATATTCACTTGAAGAGGAGAAATCTTTAAAAATCAAACTTTTACTGTTTATTATTGACCTGCAGATCATCTTTTTGTCTTGGGGTACAACTTTTATCTACAAAATGTTAGACCCAGGGGAGGAAAGGTTTAGGTTTAGGGGCAACTAAAATCAAGTGGCTCTTTCATGCTAGAGACAGATTTCCGTGGGCTAAAGAAAGTGCTGCATTGGATTTTTTAGGGCTCCTGGCATTTGGTCTCATGACATTTCAGAAACATAAAGGAGTCAGTGCTGGAAGACTTTCTTCTGACGGGAACTGAAATCACAGGAATATCCTGCCAACCATCCCAGAGCCTTCTCCTGGTCAGACCTGGAATAAAGCCCATCTTCAGCCAGCTGAGGCACAGATACCAATGTCCCTTTTGGAAGATTTCCCCTCAGCTTCTGTTCCGCCATAAACTTTAAGATTTTCCATCACTTTCTGCTCAGCTGATAATGATTAACAGGAGAAATAGAAAGGATGAATCTCCCCAATAAAAACCTTCAATATCAGTCCATGCCGTATATTCTTCTAATGCACCAAAAAAACATTCAATGAGTATTCCGTTTATGGTGGTACCAGGGGCGGACTGACAACTCATGGGGCCCCTGGGCAATAGGGGATCATGGGGCCCCTGTGTCCTTGCCCAAACTCAAAAAAGCCTATGAAAAAGGTACCAGGGGCATCTCATGGGGCCCCCTACTGACCCCGGGCCCTCGGGCAGTGCCCGAGTTTCCAAATGGTCAGTCCGCCCCTGGGTGGTACCATCCAGATTCGAAAACAAATGATAGCCAGCATGCCATAAATATGGAAAAAAAAAGTTTATTGTCATTCCATAGAGACCAACATTTCAGGATACAGTGCTTTCTCTCGTACATGCCCCAAAAACATTGGTCTTCATGGAAAACTATTAGACGCTGCTTCCATCCCCACTTCTGGAAAGTTGGCTATTGCTTTTTTCCCAATAATATATGATAGAGGTTCTCACCCGTCTCTGCTCTATCCAGATGTAAAAAGATATTGAAGGTTTAGGTATACTTTATTGCCAGCTCCAGGTTGGGCAGGCTCCCACATCTCCACAGACAAACACTGAGGAACCCCCTTGCATTTCTTTTTTTTAAATATTAGTACATACCAATTTTGAGCTGTATTTGGTCTGGTCCCATAAAGTCCCTGAGTCCTTCTCTTTCCTGCAGCAATGGTGCAGGAAGCTGTGCACTTTAACAGCTCATGGGGCATGTCATTGACACACTGAGTGTAATGATTCTGGGTGTTATTCAAACAAGATGTAGCACCCTCCTAATTAGGTTTCTAGGTAAATTTAATTTTTGTCTCTTTCTGTAATCAAGGGAGCAAAGATTGTTTGCTTTGATCTGTTCAGAATTTAACAGGCTGGGAGTTAGATTGCTTTCCCCTGATTCTAGAAGAATCTACTAGAGCTTCTAGAGGGAGAATTCAAATAAAGCCTGAATATTGATCAGGGCCTAGCCAATACCTGGGGAGGTGAACCCAGATGGTGGCTGGGCAGATGATAAATAGTCTGAATCCCTGCAGAGATTGTCTTTCCCCAGGAAGAAGAGTTCCCAGCATCAGGGAGGCTGTTGCCCCTCAAGCAGCTTAATGATTGGGTTACTGTTGCGCAAGTTCCAGAAATTGTAGTGCTAGGACCTGGAAGCAGCCTGGATCTGAGTGCAAGCTTTCTTCAAGAGTTATGATCTTGGTGGTGTCCGGAGGAATCTGGAAGGAGGCAGCTGTCCTGGGGACTTGTTAGTAAAGACCTATATCAATGCTTGTGACTATGTAGTGTTCTGAAAATTCACTGGGTACCAGCAAGTATACATTGGAGCAAGGTAACCAGATGCCAATGTGATTTCCACCATGGTCTCCAGCTGGGAGGGCGTAAACTGTTCAGTGTTAATCTTTACTTCGGGAGAGGGTTTTTCAATAACTGTTGCCTGTTTGTAGTATCCCTTACATCCAAGTCCCTCTCCTGTTATACGTTCTGTAAGCAATAAATCTAAAAAAGACAGCGCTTAGATTGTTCCTTGGAGCCAAAGTGAATCTACTGTTGCTTGGGTGGCTGGTAACCTCAAACTGTTTTGGAAAGAACCAGTTATATTCAGTGGATCTTGGGGTGGTAGTGCTACAAAAATAAGGAAGGGCAGGTGGGATTGGAGGAAGCTGTGAGGTGTAGTCCTGGAGGATGTAGAGAATGAGTACTAGTTTAGGAAGTTTTTTTCTGGAGGAGAAAGAATAAACTTTTTCTTAAATAAATTTTATCATGGAGCTGGGCTTTAATGGTATAAAAAATTAAAATGCAGGTATTTTATCCAACCTTTTCTACTGTACTCCAATATTAAACCTAGGCACCCCAATTTACAGCAAAGGGTTCCCCCAAACTGTTATCATTGTTCAGTAAGCAAGTAAATCTATTTTTTGGTTCATTAAACAGAAATAGACTCGATGTAATGAATGAGATGCACCCACCATTTCAATTCACTAAATTCATAATGAAAAGAAATGTAAATGGTTTTATTATTCGCCAGTTCAATCGGAACAGATTTTTCTTCCCTGACATGCTTTAAACCAACATGACATCTAATGATCATGGTTAGCAGAACTTCTGCAACACTTGAAAAGAAACAATTTTGGTTCATTAACTGTGCTTGGGGCTAAAAATAATAATAATAGGAAAGCAGTGCAACAGAAATCACAGACACATACGTCTCGGCGTTTGCCGGAGAGAGGGCGCAGCCTCGCCAGCCAGCAAAAGGGAATGTTCCAACCACTTTGCCTGATCATTTTTTAAACTAAATGTCAAGCACTGAAATAAATGTGAATCGTTATTTTCATTTATCGTCTTCATTTGCGTGAGTTTATTAAACAGCAGGCGCATGGGTGGCTTCGTCCATTGGTCTGGCAATTTTGGAGACAATGAACCAAATGCAATATTGGAGACCATGAAGTGCTACTCCAGAGCAGAAAGACCACCATATTTGCTAAGTAAAAAATGCATTGCGGGTAAAGTCGTCAGCCTTTTTGTAGTGCTTCTAAACAAGACTATGACATAATGCTGCATGATTCTGTGATGCCCAACCTCTATAATGCTTGTAGGCGGGGTTGCAGTTAAAGTTATTGTAAAGGTACAAATTTTTATTTTAAAAGAGAAATATGGCTTTTTTCCCCCAAATTTTAATTACCTAGGTAGATGCTGAATCTTTCCCCCACCAGCTCTAAGGGTGAGGACTCAGCGATCACATGACCACTGATCACTGAGTTCTCAAAGCCGCTATGAGCAGAGAGCGTTGACTGTCAGTCATCGCTGTCTGCTCTGCCTCCCCTCCTTCCCCCATTGCTCAACTGGAGCAATGGCTTTGCACAGAGCAGCCTCAATCCCACTCTTCTCGGGTCCCCTGCCGGCGCTCCTGTTTCCTCCCCCCTGTTGTATGCTCCCATATCAAGCTGCTTGTTCTGGGGTCCCTCATGAGTGCTCTCTCCCGAGCCCCACTCAGACACACAGAGCATGCCTAGGCCTCACCCCCTCCTCACTGGATGTGATTGATAGTAGTGGGAGCCAAGCTGTGTCTGAGCCAATGAGGATAAAGAGACCTAGGAGTGCAGCTGCTTTTGCTGGATCGGGATTGGGCTAAGGTAAGTATTAGGGGGGGCTGAGGGGGGAGCTACACACTAAAGGGTTTCTACCTTCAGGCATAGAATGCATGAAGGTAAAAAACTTCAGGTTCATTGCAGTCCAATCTGGTATCAGAATCACTGACTGTCTAATGACTCCTTAGCATTCCTTCTTAGTTTCAGTGGAGATGAAAGCTCTGAGCTGTAGATGCAGCCATCTTTTCGGGTTCCTGAAGAGTGAATTCAAAAATATAACACAACCAATCAAAAGGTCTGGGCGTGTGCAGAACGGATGTTGATGTGTTTTACGGCATTCCATTAGACATTCCTTAGAGTTGTTCTGAAGGCTGAAAGTTGTTTACCTTCATACATTCTATGCATGAAGGCAAAAAAACCTTCTGAGTGCATCATCCCCCCCAATACTTACCTGAGCCTGCTCTCAAGCCAGCAACATGCATGAGGGCAGCTGCTCGATCGACTCTCTTCCTCCTCATTGGTTCCCACTACTGTCAATCACAGCCAGTGAGGGGGGGGCAGGGCTGAGCCACACTCTGAGTGTCAATGGACACACAGAGCGGGACTCTGGAGCAAGCATGAACCAGTGCCCCCATAGCAAGTGGTTTGCTTTGGGGGCACTCAGCAGGAGGAAGGAACCAGGAGCACTGGTGGGGGGCATGAGAAGAGGATGATCGGGGCTGCTCTGTGCAAAACTATTGAACAGAGCTGGCATATATGACATGTTTGTTATTATAAAAAATACCTTTAGTATCACTTTAAATGCAATTTTGTATTGTGTTTGTATTTTTTAGATGAAAAGGTTTCCCAATTCAACAACCAACAAATTAATAAACATGGCGAAATTACAATTTGATAGACACCAAATATGATAGGATATAAACCCTATGTGTGTCTTTCACAGAGGCTATCATCTATCACATCAGCCTTTTGCTCTTTGTAATATAGGCATGTTTGGTGTCTAACTGATTGTTATTTCCCTGTGCACTTGTATACCTACTTTTATAGATTTATGGATTATGTATTTGGCTCTGGCAGTTCAGTCTTAAAATAAAAAAACAAAAGAAAATCACAAATTTTGGGTTGTGCCTACGGCAGGAATGGAGGGGAAATCTTCCAATGGGGACACTAGTTCTGGTGACAACCAAGGATTCCCTCACTTTGGAGGGATTTCCTCTCACTCCCTGTTTTGGTTGTTGGACAGGAAGTGAAGGAAAATCTCCCCAATGTGGACACAGATGGCAAAATCCTCCCTTACTCTATTCAAAAATAAATAAAATGCTTTCCCTTCAGTTCTACTATAAAGGGATATTAAAGGCAATTAAAAAAAAATAACAAACATACTTTTGCACAGAGCAGCCCCTATCCTCATCTTCTCGGGTCTCCCGCTGGCGCTCCTGGCCCTTCCCTCCTGCTGAGTGCCCCCAGAGCAAGCAGCTTGATATGGGGGCACCCAAGCATGCTCACTCCTGAGCCGCTGCTCTGCGTATCCATTCACACACAAAGAGCCATGGTTCGGTGCAGCCCTCATCTCTCCTCATTGGCTCACTGGCTGTGATTGACAGCACAGAATGACAAAGACTGCCCCATAGCAGATTTACCTCTACAGGGTGGCCCTCCTGTTCAAAATCACGTATATAAATGTGATTTTTCACTTCTGCTTAGGGGGCTCGTATGCATGCCACCAACAGGTCAAATCTGCAGAAGCCGATCTGCGAGTGCCGGTGTACAGATGTCCGCCGGCACCGGCCGATCATTGGGCAGAGGCACAGAATGGAGCTTTGCCTATGTAAACAAGGCAGAGCTCCATTCTGGCAGGCGGAAAGTGATGGATCTTGTGTCCATGTGCAGGGTACAAGATCCATCACTTTCCTTAGTAAAATCTGCACACACAGTACACTAAAATAACCCCTAGGCACACAGTTAACCCCTTGATTGCCCTAGATGTTTAACCCCTTCTCAGCCAGTGTCATTAATACAGTGATTAGCATTGTCCACCGCAATATCGCAGTCCTACTATAAGTTGCTGATCGCCACCATTACTAGTAAAAAAAAATCCAGTATATATCCTATAGTTTGTAGACACTATAACTTTTGGGCAAACTAATCAATATATGTTTATTGGGGTTTTTTACCAAAAATATGCAGCAGAATACATCTTGGCCTACATTTTTGAAGAAATTAAATGTTTTATTTTTTTTTTTGCTATGGGATATGTTTTATAGCAGAAAATAAAAATATTCAACATTGTTGTCCTTTTTTTGTTTATAGTGAAAACATTAAAACCTCAGAGGTGATCAAATACCACCAAAAGAAAGCTCTATTTGTGGGGGGGGGGAAATTACATAAATTTCATTTATGTACAGAGTTGAATGACCATGCATATGTCAAAGTAACGCAGCGCTTTTTTCAAAAAATGGCCTGGTCAGGAAGGAGGGCAAGGGGTTACGTATCCTATGATTAAATCAGCTGATGAATAAGATGCTGCAAGAAAATAGGCGACCAATCACTATTTGGCCATGCAACCGCACAGAACAAAATCTGTCACTTTGGTTGCAAAACCAACTCAAAGATTCATACAACTGCTCTAATCACTTGCAATCCAGAAGATATACCCCGCTTCATGACCGGGCCATTTGTTGCTATACGGCGCTGCACTACTTTATTTGACAATTGCGCGGTCATGCAACACTGTACACAAACTAAATTTATATAATTTTTTCACACAAATAGAGATTTCTTTTGGTGATATTTGACCACCACTGGACTTTTTATTTTTTGCACTATAAATTAAAAAAAAAAGTGTTGAAAAGACCCCAATATTTTTACTTTTTTGCTATAAAGCATAACCAATAAAAAAAAATGTAAAAAATTTAATTTCTTCATAAATGTAGACCAAAATGTATTTTGCTCCTTGTCTTTGGTAAAATAAAATCCCAATAAGTGTACATTCATGGGTTTGCGTGAAAAATATAGTGTCTACAAACAATGGTATGGATACTGGAATTTTTTTTTTAATACTAGTAATGAGCGGTGATCAGCAACTTGTAGAGGGACTGTAATAGTACAGCTGGCATTCTGACACTAACTGCCACTGGGTGGGAACCAAATAACTGCCACTGGCATCTCTAGTGACACTAATACAGTGATCAGTGCTAATAAAAATCACTGACTTTCTACTAATGACACTGGGCAGGAAGGGGTTAAAGTGTTACTAAACCCACAACAGTAAATTCAGTCTGTATATGCAGTAAAGTATGCTTGTTATACTCACTGTGGAACCTAAGGGGTTAATCCTCTGCATTGTCTAAAAACACTGTTTGATCCTGTCTTCTCTGATCCTCCCCTTCTTCCAGTGCCCCCCTCTTATCTCCTGATAAGACATATTGTGTGGAGTCACTCTACACATGCTCAGTTTGGTGTGTATTGCTAGAGAGGTTTTTCTTTTCTTGGGAGAGTGCATCTGATCAGTACAGGGCCAATCAGCACTGTCCAGACAGAGGTCAGGGGTTCTGCATCCTCCTAGAGCAGAATGAAAACTCCTCCTACAAGCTTTAACCAGTGCTCTGCTGGACACTGATATAAGTCACAAGACTGCTATATACTGCTGATAAGAAAAGGTATTTAGCAGTTTATATTTACTACAATAATTGCATTTCCATGTTCTGTGTACTGTGGGAGACTGGATATAGTGAATGCAGGGTCCTGGGAGACCAGATATAGTGAATGCAGGGTCCGGGGAGACTGGATATAGTGAATGCGGGGTCCTAGTAGACCAGATATAGTGAATGCAGGGTCTGGGGAGACCGGGGATAGTGAATGCAGGGTCCGGGGAGACCAGATATAGTGAATGCAGGGTCCTGGGAAACCAGATATAGTGAATACAGGGTGTGGGGAGACCAGATATAGTGAATGCAGGATCCTGGGAGATCAGATATAGTGAATGCAGGGTCCGGGGAGACCGGATATAGTGAATACAAGGTGTGGGGAGACCAGATATAGTGAATGCAGGGTCCGGGGAGACCAGATATAGTGAATGCAGGGTCCAGGGAGACCGGATATAGTGAATGCAGGGTTCGGGGAGACCGGATATAGTCAATTCAGGGTCCTGGGAGACCAGATATAGTGAATTCAGGGTCTAGGGAGACCAGATATAGTGAATGCAGGATCCTGGGAGACCAGATATAGTGAATACAGGGTGTGGGGAGACCAGATATAGTGAATGCAGGATCCTGGGAGACCAGATATAGTGAATACAGGGTGTGGGGAGACCAGATATAGTGAATGCAGGGTCCGGGGAGACCAGATATAGTGAATGTAGGGTCCTGGGAGACCAGATATAGTGAATGCAGGATCCTGGGAGACCAGATATAGTGAATACAGGGTGTGGGGAGACCAGATATAGTGAATGCAGGATCCTGGGAGACCAGATATAGTGAATACAGGGTGTGGGGAGACCAGATATAGTGAATGCAGGGTCCGGGGAGACCAGATATAGTGAATGTAGGGTCCTGGGAGACCAGATATAGTGAATGCAGGGTCCTGGGAGATCAGATATAGTGAATGCAGGGTCCAGGGAGACCAGATATAGTGAATGCAGGGTCCGGGGAGACCAGATATAGTGAATGTAGGGTCCTGGGAGACCAGATATAGTGAATGCAGGGTCCTGGGAGATCAGATATAGTGAATGCAGGGTCCGGGGAGACCAGATATAGTGAATGCAGGGTCTGGGGAAACCAAATATAGTGAATGCAGGGTCCTGGGAGACCAGATATAGTGAATGCAGGGACCGGGGAGACCAGATATAGTGAATGCAGGGACCGGGGTGACCAGATATAGTGAATGCAGGGTCCGGGGAGATCAGATATAGTGAATGCAGGGTCCTGGGAGACCAGATATAGTGAATGCAGGGTCCGGGGAGACCAGATATAGTGGATGCAGGGTCCTGGGAGACCAGATATAGTGAAGGCAGGGTCCTAGGTTTAGCAACACTTTAATAAATGCCCCAACTGTGTAGACCAAAAAACGCACAAGCTTTTTTCCTCTGCAGTGCAGTATGACGCACAGTATATGCATTGCAAGGCATCAGTGTGTGTTGTTTGCTACCATACAGTGCATTGGGGTGCCATTCACAATGAAGAGCCCTTCATTGACGCACATTAGGCAGTAGTTTATAGAGGCCCCTACATTTCTTCTTTCTTGTTTCATGCAAGGTCAGCTTTAAAAACCAAATATGTCTACAGTGTTTTACTAGAAAGTTTTTTTTTCCATTTGTACTCTCATAAAACAACTGTTCCGTTCTAAGAAGGAAATCTTCTGCCAGTTCATTCTGCCTCGTAATACTTTACCATTAGTATTTTATTATACTTTTCCCAACGCAGTCCATCACTAATAGTCATGCTAAATTGAAAAGCCATGCGGTTTTTACTTTCTTTTTCATGAATGGAAAACAAACATTTTTTTCTTTTTCTTTTTTTTTTATTCTACGTAGAATGCAAAGGCCGATGTACGAAAAGTGCACTTTGATAAAAATCAATTACTGCCTAAAACAACCAATCCAAACTGTAAAAATAACAACTGGAAGCTGATTGGTTGCTTTGGCCAACAAGACGTTTTTTTTTTTTCATAGAGCGCACATGTAATGCTCGAGGCTAAAAATAAAACACAATGGAGATCGTGTATATAATGCAAAAGGCTGTATTTGCAACAATATTTTTTTCTAGCACTAGAAAAGCAAAGCCTTAAAGTGGTTGTAAACCCTAACCCCAGGTTCACACCTAAGCGTTTTCAGCAGCGTTTTGCAGAAACGCACAGCAGTCCATTTAACATGATTCCCTATGGGACAGGTTCACATTTCGGCATTTTCACCAGGTGCGTTTTTTGGAAAGGGTCAGGGACTTTTTTTAATGCAAAAAGTTGTGTTTTTGGTTGTGTAGACGTCAATGGAAACACTGCAGAAAAGCATGTAGTGTGTTTTTGACACGTTTTTGATGCATTTTGAATTTTAAATCTGCCTAGCTAAAAGAAAAAGAAAGCAAAACGCATCAAAAATGTGGCAAAAACGCATCAAAAATGCAAAATGCACTGCAGAAACGGGTCAAATGCAATCTGCATAGGTATAAACCTAGCCTTACATACAATATACCCAGTGAAGTGACTGGCTTCAGGTGATATACAGAGATGAACCAAATCCTCTTACATAAGTTGTACCTGTTTATCTATAGATCTTTCCCAGTGGCGTCCTGAGGCAAGTGCGGGGGGTGCGATCAGCACCGGGTGACACCGACCGCATGGGGTGACACCGGACCCACTCCACAAAAAGGTAAGTTGTAAAGCAAGCCGACGTTCCCCGCAGGATGGATCGGATCCATCCTGTAGGGATCGTCGGCTTTCTTTACAACTTACCTTTTCTTGGAGTGGGTCCGGTGTCACCCCGTATAGGTTGCATGCTGACGATCCTGCAGGGATCATCAGCATGCAACCTATACGAGGTGACACCGGACCCCCTCCAAGAAAAGGTAAGTTGTAAAGAAAGCTGTTGATCCCCGCAGGGATCGTCGGCATGCAACCTATACGAGGTGACACCGGATCTGCTCCAAGAAAAAGGTAAGTTGTAAAGAAAGCCGACGATCCCCGCAGGATGGATCGGATCTGTGGATTGAGCATAATGGATTGGAGTCTGATCCATTATGCTCAATCCCCAGATCCAATTAATTCTGCGGGGATCATCGGAGGGGTTGTCAGCAAGTGTTACCGCACCAGGTGACACCAACCCTAGAGACGCCTCTGGTCTTTCCTCTACATCCAATCAAAATACAGCATTTACACAGGATCTCCCAACTCTGATAAGCAGGGGGCGAAGAGTGGAAGCTACATCAGTGAGGTGAGCTCTGAGAGCTGATTGGAGGGACGAGACACACCCCCCTTCACACAGCTCACAGGAACAGAGCTGAGGCTGTCAATCTGCTGGAGGTCCCTCCCCGTCACCATTTTTCTGCTGGTGTCAGGAAAACTTGTTAGAAGTTGTTCATGCTGATAGCAGTGGAAAAAATGATACTTAGGCTCCGTTCATACCCAGAGGCGGACTGACCATTCCAGCACTCAGGCACTGCCCGAGGGCCAGGGGTCAGTAGGGGGCCCCATGAACTGCCCCTGGTACCTTTTTTATAGGCTTTTTTGAGTGTTTGCAAGGACACAGGGGCCCAGGGGCGGACTGACAACTCATGGGGCCCCCGGGCAATAAGGGATCATGGGGCCCCTGTGTCCTTGCCCAAACTCAAAAAAGCCTATGAAAAAGGTTCCAGGGGTATCTCATGGGGTCCCTCGGGCAGTGCTCAAGTTTCCAAATGGTCAGTCCGCCCCAGCAGGGGCCCCATGATCCCCTATTGCCCAGGGGCCCCATGAGTTGTCAGTCCGCCCCTGTTCATACCTATGTGTTTTTTAGTGCTTTTCGCAGAAACGCACTACAGTCCCTGTAACATGGTTTCCTATGGAACATGTTCACATCTATGCTTTTTTGAGCTGCTGCATTTTTAGAAAGGGTCAGGGACTTTTTTAAAAGCAAAAAGCAGCATTTTTGCTACAATAGAGTTCAATAGAGAATCTGCTTAAATGCATGGTAGTGCGTTTTTGCCAAGTTTTGCATTTTTATTCTGCCCAGCAAAAAAAAATTCTACTTTAAAAAAAAAGGCTGAAAAAAATGCAAAATATGGTAAAAACGCATCAAAAATGTGTCAAAAAAGTGTAGAAAAACAGTTAATGAAGTGCACGAAAAGCAATGCAAAATGGACAATAAGCAAACTTCATAGGTGTGAACAGAGCCTTAGTGCTCTGAATTGAGACCAGTACACATTATAGAGGGATATGCTCTGGTCAAATTTCATGTCTGAGGTTTACAACCACTTTATGTTCAATTGGCCAGCATTAGCAATGCTGATACTTTCTGCTGTGGCATTTTATAATGTAAAATTTCACCAACCCCCCCCCAGAATTTAGAGTTGTAGTTTCCCCTGGACTCATACACTCAAATACACACTTTGCCAACCAATGATGGCTTTAATTATTCAATAATATTGCAATATTTTATCATTTATATGAAATAAAGTTTCCAATTTTAGACTGGGTAGCCAGATGCCAGCTGAAAATTGAAATGGGGCTTGCAGTTGAAGCATGTTTTCTGGAAGGGATGGTAGTTATCTACTGTAAACTCCCAGGAGAGAAAATTCCGTTTGGGCCCTTACAAGGGTGCTGACGATCATTAGTAGCTTTGAGAACTGAGCGAAATTGAGAATTTTTATTCGTCAAGCGTGCGTCATTGTAGCTGAGTGCATTGGAGTCAGTATTGCTGGTGAAATTAAAATGTTTCTAAAGGCTGGACAGTTTTTACTTTAATGCACTCCTGTCTCGATCCAGCACTGTGCCTGTCTCTGGCAGCTCTCTCCTCACTCCCTGCATTCACAGGACAGAGAGGCAACAGTGGTAGCTATTGGTTCATGCTGCTGTCAATCAAATCCTGTGAGCGGAGAGGGGTGTGTGGCTGAGCCATGCTATGTGTGTCAATAGAAGCACACAGCCCAGCTCAGGAGCGAGCCCCCATAACAAGTAGTTTGCTATGGAGGCACACAAAGAAGAGGAGGAGTCAAAAACAACAGTGGGGGGAGACCCCAGAAGGTGAGGTTTGGAGCCGCTCTATGCAAAACCATTGCACAGACCGGGTAGGTATAACGTCTTTGTTCTTTTAGAAAATAAAATCTTTACAACCATTTGGCCACTGTGAAATACACAACTAGGAAAAAAATGCCAAGAACACTAAATGAAATCAACTACCTACACTAAACAAACCCCCTGCAATAAAAAATACAACCTATATGTAAGGGAAAAACAAGAGTAGTCTTCTTTTCTAATAGGTAGATCATTAGCAAAATTGGGAGCTGCTGCTCTGGCAAAATTTCAAATCAAATCAATTTTGACAAAATTACTTCACTTCCCTAACATAGATGCCAACTGTCCCAGATTTTTCCGGGACAGTCCTTGATCTCAGGTCCCTGTCTTGGTGATGTTGTGACCTGGACTGTGACTTGGGATCACAAGCTCACCCTTATTTTGAGCATGCGCAATAATTAAAAAAAAAATAGGTGAGTGGATCACAGCCAAAAGCATATATATGCTTTATTCATTGCAATATTTGCTTATTTAACAAAAAAAAATTATATATTATATTTATTTCAGGTACTTATATACTGCTGTCAATTTATGCAGCGCTTTACATATATATTGTACAGTCACATCGGTCCCTAACCCTCAAGGGGTGTACAATCTATGGTCCCTAACTCACATTCATACATACACATACTAGGGCCAATTTAGACAGGATCCAATTAACCTACCAGCAAGTCTTTGGAGTGTGGAAGGAAACCAGAGCACCTGGAGGAAACCCACACAAGCACAGGGAGAATCATGCAAACTCCATGTAGGAGGCGCCATGGTCAGGAATTGAACCCATGACCTATTTACTGCAAGGCAGATGTGCTAACCACTAAGCCACTGTGCCGCCCATTATTATTAGAGTAGTAGAAGTAGTAGTGGCAGTCGTATTTTATATATTATATATATATTATTATCATATACTATATGCATAGTATGTGTTTTAACTATTGTTATTTTATTATTCTTAAAATGGTTGTAAAGGCTGAATGCATGCTATGCATGAAGGTAAAAAAAATGTGTGCTGCTCCCCCCATAGCCCCCTAGTATTCATCTGAGCCCCCTCTTGATCCAGCGCTGCGCACGGGAGCCTGAACTTTCTCTCTTCATTAGCTGGGATACAGCAACAGGAGCCATTGGCTCCCACTGCTGACAATCACAGGCAGTGAGCCAATGAGGAGAGAGCAGGACCGAGCTCTATGTGTCTTATGGATGCATGGAACGGGGAGTGAGTGAGAAACCATCAGTACCCCCATATCAAGCGGCTGGCTATTGAGGGCACTGGTCAAGGAGGAGGAGCAAGGAGTGCCAGCAGAAGCCCCAAGAAGAAGGGGATCAGGCTGCTCTGTGCAAAACCATTACACAGAGCAGGTAAGTATGGCACGTTTGTTATTCTTAAAAAATGAAACCAAACCTTTAATATCATTTACTCTTATTATTTTTATATATATATATCATTATTTATTACTAGTTGTTATTATTTCTTATTATTAGTATTATTATACTGTATATCTATATTTATATCCAGCCCCAAGTCCAATCTTTAACTAACTCATGCAGACTCCACCTCTGCAACATCACCAAAATCCGCACGTTCCTAACCCCAGAAACCACTAAACAGCTCATCCACTCCCTCATCATATCACGACTCGACTACTGCAACTCCCTCCTCACTGGCCTGCCTCGCCGCTGGCTATCCCCGCTTCAGTCGATCCTGAATACAGCAGCCAGACTCATTCACCTTTCCAACCGCTCCGTTTCTGCCACCCCCCTCTGCCAATCCCTCCACTGGCTTCCGATTGCGCAACGGATCAATTTCAAAATCCTAACACTGACGTACAAAGCCGTCCACCATACTGCCCCGAACTACATCACTGACCTAATATCCAAGTACCGCCCAGCACGCACACTCCGCTCCTCACAAGACCTCCTTCTCTCTAGTTCCCTGGTCTCCTCCTCCCATGCCCGCCTCCAGGGCTTCTCCAGGGTGTCACCCATCCTCTGGAACTCCCTGCCCCTACCCATCAGATTATCACCTACTCTTCTCTCCTTTAGGCGCACCCTGAAAACCCACCTCTTCAGGGAAGCCTACCCCACCCTCTGCTAACTTGCTGACCTCCTCCCCTCTTCCTACCACTCCATCCCCCACAGCTATCTCCTCCTGTGCCACCATCCCCTCCCTCCTAGATTGTAAACTCGAAAGAGCAGGGCCCTCGATCCCCGCATGTTTTGCATTGTATTGGTATTGTTCTGTCACATGTTCTGTCCCCCTTTGTAATGTACAGCGCTGAGCGAACTATTGGCGCTTTATAAATACTGTATAATAATAATAATATATATAGATAGATGTATATATTTATCTGCGTGTCTGTGCGTAGTATATGTTTTATATTCGTATAAATGTTGCAAGTGTGTATTTAGGTGTTTAGTTGGAGTTGCTCACTATCCTTTCCTTCTATACCACTATAAACAAAATTCATTCATCTTAGTATTCTATTTCCTATAGCTAGAGGAGGTGTACAGCATACATTAATACCGACAAGTACATGATGTTTATTTCTTTACCACTGATCATGAATTACAACATGAAGGTATTAAGCACATAAATTAAAGTTGAACATAAAGGGTGGGGGCAGTAAAAGAATATGCAATGCCTATTCGAGAAAGCCCGGTCCCATTAACATCAACTCCTGTGTCCCGATGGTAGAACATCAACCACCATACAGAGATACATTTACAAAGCGAAAATTCCATCATTGTTGTCAACTCGAAGTCATAAAAATTCTTGGAGAGCTGAACTGGAATGAACTGAATTTTCCGCACGCCTCTATTGCTCCCTTTTAAACTATGTTTCCTTTTGACAAATCTATATACGGCTTGTAAAAAATGTTTTCTAATGAAACTCAACAAACAAAGGACACCGTGACGCAGCGTTGATGGAGCAGGTTGATTGATTGCGTGTTTCTTATAAGGATACTGTACCCGGCATGCCTGAACAATGTACATCTTTGTAACCGGTAGGGAACATTTTCAAATAACACAGGCTTGTTTATAAGCTCTTGATCAAGGCCTGAAGTCACCATGTCCTCCACCCAGTCTGGATAAACCAGTTCCGAACTGACCAGACATCATTGTGAAATGTTGTGTCTCAAACAAGTAGCCTTATGAAAAATGGGGCCGTGCCTGAGAACGTACAGGGTTTGCCCAAGACTCATATTTGTTATAGACACAGCTAGAGTTTCGATTTTATCACAGCTTACTTCCTCTTCTTATATGAACCTTAGCTGGATGATATTTAGTTTGCTACATCCCTGCACATCATAAATAAATGAAAACACGTATTTCACCTTTTTGCATTCTTTTGCTGCATTGCAGGAATGTTGCTCTCCTGCAGCCTATTTGTAGCCATTTACCATCTACATGGCACTCCAGCAATAGCTGCATGACATTTCTCAGAGAAGGTTTCCCCATGGTGACAACAGTTGAGCATGCCTGTGTAATGTGTGTTGAAACGGTCAATTGTGTTCTTCATCAGGAGCCCTTTTCACAGGGTGATAACTCAGAACACACAACTAGGAGACAAGGACATAGCGCTGTCACCCTATAGCAGGAAGTGTCTGTATAGCAGGTTCACCAGGTACTATTGGGTAGGTTTCCTGATAGTGACAACAGTGGACTGTGCCTGTGTAATGTGTGTAGAAACGGTCAATTGTATTCTTCATCAGGAGGCCTTTTCACAGGGTGATAACTCAGAACAGACAACTAGGAGACAAGGACATAGCATTGTCACCCTATAGCATGAAGTGTCTGTATAGCAGGTTCATTATGTACTAGTTGGTAGGTTTCCTGATGGTGACAACAGTGGACTGTGCCTGTGTAATGTGTGTTGAAAAGGTCAATTGTGTTCTTCATCAGGAGCCCTTTTCACAGGGTGATAACTCAGAACACACAACTAGGAGACAAGGACATAGCGTTGTCACCCTTTAACAGGAAGTGTCTGTATAGCAGGTTCACTAGGTACTAGTTGATAGCAGGGGCGGACTGACAAATCATGGGGCCCCCGGGCAATAGGGGATCATGGGGCCCCTGTGTCCTTGCCCAAACTCAAAAAAGCCTATAAAAAAGGTAAAAGGGGCATCTCATGGGGCCCCCTACTGACCCCAGGCCTTCGGGCACTGCCCGAGTTTCCAAATGGTCAGTCCGCCCCTGGTTGGTAGGTTTCCTGATGCTGACAACAGTGGACTGTGCCTGTGTAATGTGTGTTGAAACAGTCAATTGTATTCTTCATCAGGAGGCCTTTTCACAGGGTGATAACTCAGAACACACAACTAGGAGACAAGGACATAGCGTTGTCACCCTATAGCATGAAGTGTCTGTATAGCAGGTTCACCAGGTACTAGTGGGTAGGTTTCCCGATAGTGACAACAGTAGACTGTGCCTGTGTAATGTGTGTTGAAACGGTCAATTGTGTTCTTCATCAAGAGCCCTTTTCACAGGGTGATAACTCAAAACACACACCTAGGAGACAAGGACATAGCGTTGTCACCCTCTAGCAGGAAGTGTCTGTATAGCAGGTTCACCAGGTACTAGTGGGTAGGTTTCCCGATAGTGACAACAGTGGACTGTGCCTGTGTAATGTGTGTTGAAACGGTCAATTGTGTTCTTCATCAGGAGCCCTTTTCACAGGGTGATAACTCAGAACAGACAACTAGGAGACAAGGACATAGCATTGTCACCCTATAGCATGAAGTGTCTGTATAGCAGGTTCATTATGTACTAGTTGGTAGGTTTCCTAATGGTGACAACAGTGGACTGTGCCTGTGTAATGTGTGTTGAAAAGGTCAATTGTGTTCTTCATCAGGAGCCCTTTTCACAGGGTGATAACTCAGAACACACAACTAGGAGACAAGGACATAGCGATGTCACCCTATAGCAGGAAGTGTCTGTATAGCAGGTTCACCAGGTACAAGTGGGTAGGTTTCCTGATGGTGACAACAGTGGACTGTGCCTGTGTAATGTGTGTTGAAAAGGTCAATTGTGTTCTTCATCAGGAGCCCTTTTCACAGGGTGATAACTCAGAACACAGGAGACAAGGACATAGCGCTGTCACCCTTTAACAGGAAGTGCCTGGATAGCAGGTTCACTAGGTACTAGTTGTTAGCAGGGGCGGACTGACAAATCATGGGGCCCCCGGGCAATAGGGGATAATTGGGCCCCTGTGTCCTTGCCCAAACTCAAAAAAGCCTATAAAAAAGGTACCAGGGGCATCTAATGGGGCCCCCTACTGACCGAGTTTCCATATGGTCAGTCCGCCCCTGGTTGGTAGGTTTCCTGATGCTGACAACAGTGGACTGTGCCTGTGTAATGTGAGCCCTTTTCACAGGGTGATAACTAGGACAACTAGGAGACAAGGACATTGCGTTGTCACCCTATAGCAGGAAGTGTCTGTATAGCAGGTTCACTATGTACTAGTGGGTAGGTTTCCTGATAGTGACAACAGTGGACTGTGCCTGTGTAATGTGTGTTGAAACAGTCAATTGTATTCTTCATCAGGAGGCCTTTTCACAGGGTGATAACTCAGAACACAGAGCTAGGAGACAAGGACATAGCGTTGTCACCCTATAGCAGGAAGTGTCTGTATAGCAGGTTCACCAGGTACTAAGGGGTAGGTTTCCTGATAGTGACAACAGTGGACTGTGCCTGTGTAATGTGTGTTGAAACAGTCAATTGTATTCTTCATCAGGAGCCCTTTTCACAGGTTGATAACTCAGAACACACAACTAGGAGACAAGGACATAGCGCTGTCACCCTTTAACAGGAAGTGTCTGTATAGCAGGTTCACCAGGTACTAGTGGGGAGGTTTCCTGATGGTGACAACAGTGGACTGTGCCTGTGTAATGTGTGTTGAAACGGTCAATTGTGTTCTTCATCAGGAGCCCTTTTCACAGGGTGAAAACTAGGACAACTAGGAGACAAGGACATTGCGTTGTCACCCTATAGCAGGAAGTGTCTGTATAGCAGGTTCACTATGTACTAGTGGGTAGGTTTCCTGATAGTGACAACAGTGGACTGTGCCTGTGTAATGTGTGTTGAAACAGTCAATTGTATTCTTCATCAGGAGGCCTTTTCACAGGGTGATAACTCAGAACACAGAGCTAGGAGACAAGGACATAGCGTTGTCACCCTATAGCAGGAAGTGTCTGTATAGCAGGTTCACCAGGTACTAAGGGGTAGGTTTCCTGATAGTGACAACAGTGGACTGTGCCTGTGTAATGTGTGTTGAAACAGTCAATTGTATTCTTCATCAGGAGCCCTTTTCACAGGTTGATAACTCAGAACACACAACTAGGAGACAAGGACATAGCGCTGTCACCCTTTAACAGGAAGTGTCTGTATAGCAGGTTCACCAGGTACTAGTGGGGAGGTTTCCTGATGGTGACAACAGTGGACTGTGCCTGTGTAATGTGTGTTGAAACGGTCAATTGTGTTCTTCATCAGGAGCCCTTTTCACAGGGTGAAAACTAGGACAACTAGGAGACAAGGACATTGCGTTGTCACCCTATAGCAGGAAGTGTCTTTATAGCAAGTTCACTAGCTACTAGTGAGTAGGTTTCCTGATGGTGGCAACAGTGGACTGTGTCTGGGTAATGTGAATTAATAGCAAACTTTTGAAGACCCTCGACCACCATCAATCTCCACTTGGATACTGAAGGTGGAAGAGATTAGGAAGATGAAAGACCTTGTCTTGTCCTCACAAAATGAGCTATTATAATCCACTTGAAGACCCAGCCTTTTTTGCCACTTTTTGTTTACATGTAGTAATCAGTATTTTTTGCTAGAAAATTTCTTAGAACCCCCAAACAGTATATATTTTTAAAGCAGATGCTCTAGAGAATAAAGTGGTGAGTTTTGCAATTTTTTTATGTCACAGAGTATTTTTTTTTTTTTTTTTTTAGGGAATAAATACACTTTTTTGAATTTAATGAAAACAAAAAAAACACAAAAAATAACCCAATATTTGGATAAAATATAAAATATTATATTACTCAGAGTAAATAGAAACCAACCATGTCGCTTTAAAATTGTGCATGTCCGTGCGCCAACAACGAACAACATAAATTTTACTATCCAACATATGGATAGGTGACGCCTTTACAGGGTACCACTTTTAGATTTACAGAGGAGGTCTGGTGCTATAATTACTGACATTTGTGGTGATACCTCACATGTGTGGGATGATTGCGTGCAGAGCCGACGCATGTATTCTCCTTTGTGCGTGAGCATGGGGGGACAGGGCACTTAACATTTTAAAAAATTGCTTATTTATTTATTGTTTTTACTTTGTCACTTTAATTTTTTTTGTCACTTTGATTGCTGTCGGAAGGAATGTAAATATCCCTTGTGGCAGCAATAGGCATGTGACAGGTACTCTTCATGGAGAGATCTGGGGTTTATAGGACTCCAAATCCTTCCTCTGCCCTTAAAAGCATTTGATTACACCAAGATCAGTGTGATTGAATGCTTTTAATTTTTTAAAATGGTGCCGTTTACATCCAGGTAGCCCCGAAGTTATGTAAGGTCATCTCTTCCGGGTTACTATATCACACAGCCAAAGCGCCAACTGGTTGATGGGACTTCAGGTGGGACGGGAGATGCTAGTAAAGCTGCAGAAGTTGGTGGGTGGGGGGAAAGTTCCCCCTCGCTGTTTGTAACAGTAATCCAGTCGCTAGTTAGCTGCTAGGATTGCTTTTACAAGAGAGTCGACCGTTGGCTCTAAAAATGGTATTGGGATGATGGCTGCAGCTGCAGGCATCATCACGGTATAACCACTTGAAGTCCAGTGATGTACCAGGTACGTGACTGGTTGGCAAGTAGATAAAACTTGGTTCTACTGGAATGACTTCCACTTTACAGATGAAGACAACACTCCAAAACAACTTGACTCCAGTCCACCACTACTCCCATGTGTCCAAAAGAACCCTGCTCCCCCAACCCTACCCCCAACCCTACCCCTTGCCTTTGCTTATTTTATCTTGCCTTCATATTTTTTTCTCTGATTCCTTTTCTTCTCACCTTACCTACACCCCCAAGAAGACATACAGTATATCCCCCTCTTCCCACCTATACCCCTCTTTACCCCTCATCCTCCACTATTTCCCTGAACACTTTCTGACCCCTGGTCTGGAGAACCCCTACTCCTATATCCTCTAATCCTTGTCTCTCCCCTTCCATCCACCATTTGTCATAAAGAAAATTGTCCCAGGCTCTTGTGTGTGGAACTTAAATTGCAAACTGAATTCCATTGTTCCAACCTCACTTTTACTCTGAATTCTTTTCCACTCATTTAGAAGACTATTACTGAAAGAAATTCTCACTTCTTTTAAACAATCAGTTATCTGTATGCCGTACTCTGGAAAGTAAACTAAATTTGACTTGTTCATGTCAATACAACTTTGTGACCTGGCCTTCACCACGATAATACTGTACCTATCTTTTTTATATGCGCAAGTTTCCAAGTACTTTATACATAAAGAATTTACAAAACAAGAATGCTTGTAGCCTCCACTGGAAGCCCATGTGACAGGGAGACAACTTAGTAGCACAATAGGAAGATCAGGATAGCACATTGTCACCCTATAATAGGAAGTGCCTGAACAATGATCTTCATAGAAGGATCACAAGGATTTTTTTTATGAAAGCTGCAGGTATAATAACTTTTATTTTTTTTTGGGGGGGGCAGGGGGGCGGGACTGTAGAACTTCTTAAATGAAAGCTTCAGATATAATGAATTTTAGAAAGACACCAAGACAGTTGCGCAAATATTGTGCAACATAAAATATTGCGACTACCATCTTTTCATTCTAAAGGTCCTCTGAAACTGTTTAGGCTACATTCACCCAGCTCAGCATTTTCAGGCATTTTTTCAAGTTTTTTTTTTCAGGTGCTTTTGAGCTTTTTTTTTTTTTTTAGCAGATTTGCTAATACTATAGGCATTTTTTCAAGCGTTTTTTCATTTAGGCGTTTTTGCTGTGGCCAATAGAAATAGCTGCTGTTTGAGCTGATAACACCTGACAAAACACTCCTTCCCACTGTTCACGCATTTTCCATTCCCCCTGGTTCACATATCCGCGTTCCTGCGGGCCACATTTTGCAATCACACAAGAGCCCATTCATTTGAATTTGTGCCCCGGGAAACGCAGGGAAGAAGTCCCTGCACTTCTTCTGAAAACGCAGCCCGCACAAGAACCTCGGTTCCCAGTACAGTTGTGATTTCCAGTACGGGCAGTGTGCCATTAGAATTAATGGCACCCGCCCGTGGGTCCACATTCTTCTGTGTGGGTGGTGCGGCTGCACGGATTTTTGTGCGGTTCGGCAGCTGCACCACCCACACATATGTGAACCTAGCCTTCAAGTCTATAGAGACAAAATGGTCAAATCTGGCAGAAAAGTAGCGCAAGTACTCTTCTGAGCGACAGTCCTTTTGCTGCAGGCGACAAAACACTCAAGTGTGAACAGGAGCCATTGGAAATAATGGCATTTTACTTGTTGATCATTTCTTAGCGTTGAGCTGTGAGCTGAAAAAAAAAGCTGAAAAAGTGTGAACAGGGTTTTGAGTTTGGGGGATTTTTAAGTCATTTTGAAGCCAAAAATGTTAAATCGAATGTGTGTGAAAAATTACAAATGATTACTCTAGAGAGGAATAAATTGTTTATTGGCTAAGAATGTCATATAGAGCCCACACATTTCAGAGGATAAAGTCTTCCACTTCTTCAGAGCCTAAATGTGAGGACTGTACCTCTCTCTGGACAGAATATTATTTAAAGCCTTGTTTATCCTCTTGCTGACCACACTACACATTTAGGCAATGGCAAGGAGATTAGACCTTAACTCCCACACACCAAACTGTCGCAGATAGCTCCAGGTCTCTAGCTATGATCGGGAATCGGTGGATGGGCTCCTAATCATGTGATCATTGTGACAGCCAATCACAGTAGTCATGTGACTGGCCTTAAGACTCAATTAAAGGGCCACAGCAAACAGGTTAAAGCATGATGGGGCATCCTTTGACAACATGATTGGCCAACTGAATCCTCAAAGAGAGGATTGCTTTCAACAAGTCCAACTGGTGGACCACCATTCTGAGATACCAACTAGTGACCTTGTAATTGAAAGCTCCATTGTTATCCCCACCAACTTATGTTTATGAACAGGAAAATGTGCTTGTTTGCATGGGGTACACCAAGAGTTCTGCGTTCCCATGAAACAACTTGTTTCTAAAACATTGTTGACCCAGGACTTCAATATTTCCTAGTTGTAAATAGGATATAATATTCTCAGCACTGATGTAACCTATATATACTACAACATTCCCAACAAACCGAGGCCTGTGGAAACTTGTGGGAACCAATCACCTGCGAGCTTCACTGCAGACTAAATAGCCTGAAGCATCTTCTCAGTTTTAGACAAAATACGACATTTTGAGGATCCGTGTAAACTTCACTTCTCCTAGGATTAAAGAAAAAAGTTTCATGGATTTCTAGTGAGTAGATGTTTTGACGTTTTATTGTAAAAGGTTCTCTGCAAGTAATTTTTGAGTCAACTTTGTTTTCTAGTTGTTCCATCTTCCTAGGATTGTTGTTCATATACATCCATTTGTAGATTGTTCATCATTGTCAGAAGATGACGCGGGAGGAACAGGAAGTCGCAAAGATGAAGCAGTAAATAGCAGTATCACCTGCCAGGCTGTGCCGTATGGTAGAGGTGGACAGAATTACAAATCCACTGACATGTAAAACAATTCAAAGATGTGTATTTCACTCTGGTATTTAGCTGTTTGGATTGAGTTCTGCCTTAAATGGGAAACTATAATGGTTTGAGCCATTTTTGTAAGTATCCAAGTTTTTAAACTTATTATATATATATAGTCATGGCAAAAATATTGGCATCCCCACATTTCTGTCTGATAAACACTTCACCCAGTTGCATTTACAAATGATTAGGCATTCCCATGTTTATTTATTTTATTCGTATTGGTTTGACACGAAAAAGTGGAGAAACAAAAATCCAAATCTACAAACCTGACACATTAGCTGTCACAGCTAATCACAGCAGTCACATGACCCTAAACCCCTCTCTGCCTCCCGGCGTCACAAACTCCTTAAAGGGCTAGGAGGCGCAGTTAAAAGCGATTACTGCGTTTCTAAACCTATAAGCGTTTAAGGGTTTCAAGTAATTATCTAGCGTTACGTTAGTATGAGCTGAAGCCACAGGACTTAAAGTGTTATTAAACCCTGGACCCTGCATTCACTATATCTGGTCTCCCCGAACCCTGCATTCACTGTATCCAGTCTGCCAAGACCCTGCATTCACTATATCCAGTCTGCCAAGACCCTGCATTCACTATATCCGGTCTCCCCGGACCCCGCATTTACTATATCTGGTCTCCCCGGACCCTGCATTCACTATATACAGTCTCCCCGGACCCCGCATTCACTATATCTGGTCTCCCCGGACCCTGCATTCACTATATCCAGTCTGCCAGGACCCTGCATTCACTATATCTGGTCTCCCCGGACCCTGCATTCACTATATCTGGTCTCCCCGGATCCTGCATTCACTATATCTGGTCTCCCCGGACCCTGCATTCACTATATCCGGTCTGACCCTGCATTCACTATATCCGGTCTCCCCGGACCCTGCATTCACTATATCTGGTCTCCCCGAACCCTGCATTCACTATATCCAGTCTGCCAGGACCCTGTATTCACTATATCTGGTCTCCCTGGACCCTGCATTAACTATATCCGGTCTGACCCTGCATTCACTATATCCGGTCTCCCAGGACCCTGCATTGACTATATCTGGTCTCCCCAGACCCTGCATTCACTATATCCGGTCTCCCCGGACCCTGCATTCACTATATCCGGTCTCCCCGGACCCTGCATTCACTATATCCGGTCTCCCCGGACCCTGCATTCACTATATCTGGTCTCCCCGGACCCTGCATTCACTATATCTGGTCTCCCCGGACCCTGCATTCACTATATCTGGTCTCCCCGGACCCTGCATTCACTATATCTGGTCTCCCCGGACCCTGCATTCACTATATCTGGTCTCCCCAGACCTCGCATTCACTATATCTGGTCTCCCCGGACCCTGCATTCACTATATCTGGTCTCCCCAGGCCCTGCATTCACTATATCTGGTCTCCCCAGACCTCGCATTCACTATATCTGGTCTCCCCGGACCCTGCATTCACTGTATCTGGTCTCCCACAGTACAAAGAACATGGGAATGCAAATAATAAATATAAACTGCTAAAAACCTTTTCTCATCAGCAGTCTTGTGATTTCTATCAGTGTCCAGCTAAGCACTAGTTAAAGGTTGTAGGAGGAGTTTTCATTCTGTTCTGACTGTCCTATGAGGCTGCATAACCCCCTGATCCTCTGTCTGGAGAGCGCTGATTGGCCCTATGCTGATCACATGCATCCTCCAAAAGAAAAAAAAAACTATCTAGCCATACACACTAAACTGAGCATGTGTTGAGTGACTCCCAGAGCTCTGTTCTGTCAGCAGATGGATTGGGGACAGTAGAAGAAGGGGAGGGTCAGAGAAGACAGGATCAAACTTGGCAATGTCAGAAGGAAGAGGGCACTTTACTCCATATTTTTAGCAATGGCCTCTGCTGAATTAGTTCTGAATGGGAGTCTCGCAGCTGACTTCAGTGGACCTGGGAACAGACCCATAGGCATCTACTACATCTCAACTCTGCCATTACGTCGCTATAAACACTCCCTGACAGTTCTTCTTCTGAATGCGGCACCGGCCCTGCATTCCTGATCTGTGGAAGCAAGCCTCTCCCCCAACTATGAGCTATTGGTTTGAAAAGTTGAATGAAATTAGTTCTATGGAAAGTCGAACTGCCCCCCTTAACAATAAGGAAGATGTATTTCAGGAAACGTGGCAGCCTTGGACAATGTACACTTGTTCGTCACAATATCTGATTGTAGGGCCTGCTTCCCCTGAGCACGACTGAGTCCTTTCCGGCATAGCCTGTCGGGTATTAACACAAACTTTGAACCCTTTGAGTGGGCTGATTCTATGGGTGGGGTAGAAGGAGCGGGGGGGCCGCTGTGCCACTCTGCCCCTCCACCCCCCCAGGTCTGCCTTTAGTACTGTTTGCGTGTTTCCACTCCATCCTCACTGTAAGGTCCCTTCCGTTCTCTTTGGCACCCCCCATTCCTTTCAACCCCTTCTCCTCCCCCCTTTTTTTCTGTTTTTTCCCCCAACCCTGAGAGTCATGTTACACCTTTTTTTTCTCCTTTCTATGGTCCCAAGGTTTATGGGATCGAATTTTCTTTCTATAATAAAAAGTTTGATCCAGACTTTGTGTATTTCAGGTTCATTATCCTACTTTTCAAGTATGAGGGGCACTATTTTAGTTTCTGCAATAGACAATTTGTATCTACCCTAACGTTCCCGGTTACTGGACCATTTTGACATGTTGTGCCACAATGCTCTAGTGAGTGGTTTTCATGTGGGTTGTACATTCACGCCTTTTATCTACTGTGTGATGGTACTTCTTTGCAAACACACAATGTCTAAATGAAGAATTAAAAAAAAAGACAGGATCAAACAGCCTTTAACACAATGTCGAGGATTAACCTCTTAGGTTCCACAGTGAGTATAACAAGCATGCTTCACTGCATATACAGACTGATTTTACTGTTATGGGCAGGGGCAGACTCACAATTCATGGGGCCCCCGGGTAATAGGGGATCCTGGGGCCTCTGTGTCCTCACCCACACTCAAACCATACCCAAAAAAGCCTATGAAAGGTACCAGGGGCATCTCATGGGGCTCCCTACTGACCCCAGCCCTCGGGCAGTGCCCGAATGGTCAGTCCGCCCCTGGTTGTGGGTTTAGTAACACATTAAGGTAAATTGCGTTGGGCACCAATGCTCATTCCAACCCAACAGCACTGCCAAGAATGAGCCCTAATACTGGGCACCGGCAAAACTGACCATTTTTTTATTTATTTTTTTTAAACCATGAGAGTGAGACATGTCTAAAAGTCTTGATTCCCAAGGTCAGAGTATGGGTGTTCCCAGGTACAATGATCAGACTGGTCTCCCCTTCGGCCTGGAAACAAGGAGTGTCACTTTCAAGGAGAGGATAAAGTTCTTAACGCAGACAATCAGATGTCCAGCCGACGACGCAGAGGCCGTCTGAGTGAGTGTGATGTCGGCTTTGTTACAAGTGACAAGAAGATGCTTCTTATAATTACTGCGTACAATAAAGGAAGAGGTTTATGGTGAAGAGCCGTGACAGGTGTAAGGTGGGGTGCGCTTATTGACAGGAGAAATGGCTTTAATGGAGACAGTGAAAGTCGCCTTAGGGAGTTGTGGATACAGATCTATGTAAGTGAGAAATGACAAGCCCACAATGAGGGGTTGGGGGGGGGGGGGGAGCGAGTTGCATCGGATGAGCTGTAGGAGCTGAGGAGGAAATTAGCAGCAGCAAAGGGAGTCATTAAGTAGAGTAAAGTACAGTGAGAACCTTTGCGCATCATTTCCGTCCAGGAATGTAGGTGCAGATATTTCTGCGGCAATGGAAAGTACACATCAGGGTCTGTTTTGTAAACCCAGGGCCCTATTCTGTCCCTTATATTCCCTCTATGCACTGATGTATCAGACTTACCTGTCATATCATTGACTCTCCTTGACATGCTTTCTATGACATCCTTTCCACCTGGAAAAGGTTAAAGTGACACTAAACTTTAGTTTTAAAAAAATTCATCCAAATGTAGCACTACCCCCTTAGGAGTGGCAATAGATTTGGGTCCCCCTATAGTCTTGCACAGCCAGGCAACATGCATTTCCTTCACTCAGGCTTACATCAGGGGACAGTAAGCAGTCCTTGAGCTTTGTTTTGAAGTTTTATTAGGGGATTTAGAACTTGGATGGGGAAGGGAGTGCATGGGATTGCCTAAGGAAATGGCAACCCCTTAACAACTATGTACAAGTCTTTACATCAAAATTTGTCTTCTAGAGAGCTGGCCAGCATCTTCTGTAGTACCACCCCAGACCCCAGATGACTCCTCTCCTCATCCAGCTGTACTGAGTGAATCCCTGGGCAGGGGATCCAGTGCCTGCCACTGCAGTGTGAAACAGTCCTGGGTAAGATAGCAAATCCAGTTTCCCCACTAAAGTGCTCCTTTCCCCTTGCTGGCCCAGGGGGTGCAGGTCCACTTGGTCCCTCTCCTGTGCTGTCGGTGGGTGGTGGCTGCTACCAGGCCTTCTAGCTGGGCTGATCCTTCCCTACTCACTTAGTCCCTCTCCTGTGCTGTCGGTGGGTCGGTGGCTGCTACCAGGCCTTCTAGCTGGGCCACTCCTTCCTAGCTGGGCCGCTCCTTCCCTACTCACTTGGTCCCTCTCCTGTGCTGCCGGTGGGTTGGGAGCTGCTACTAGCCTTCCCTATTCACTTGGTCCCTCTCCTGTGCTGCCAGTGGGTCGGTGGCTGCTACCAGGCCTTCTAGCTGGGCTGATCCTTCCCTGCCACACAGGTGGTCCTCTCTCAGGGGACTGGTGAAGTCCCAAGTTTTCAGCCTTCCAAGGTCCTCTGCCTGCAGGTGAGCTCCTCTCCATTTGGGCCCCCTCACAGGCTCTCCCTCCAGCTTCACATTCCTTCCCTCACTCTTCCACCTGAACTCTCCCCACACTGAGCAGGTTCAGCTACTCTTAAAGTTCGTTCTGGCCCTTTGCCAAGCCTCCTGTTGGGTAATGGCCAGGATCTTCTAAGAGTACAAGCCAGCCACTCCTCAGATCCGTCCACTGCTTCTAGACTTTTCTCCAAAGTTCTAGAGCCGGGGGAAATGCTAGAAGGGCTGGCCTGCAGATCCTCTCAGCCCTGACCACAACACGGAGTCCCTCCTGCAGTTCTATTGTGTTCTGCCTGGTGGAGAGCCTCCCCTGCCGGCAGAACACAACGATTAATGCCGGTGGCTATAGCCACCAGCAGTGATTGCATGAAACAAATCTGACAGGCTGGTTGTACTAAAGTCGATTGATGGATCAACTTCAATACAACCACCCTGCCGATAGATGGATTGAATTTTGGCCAGTCCTTGCTGAACTGGCCGAGATTCAATCCATCTATGGCTGGCTTTAGGAACCCAGAAATGATGTGTATAATGTCGCTTCCCAGTTAACAGCTGGCAGTCCTCAGATACTGTAGCCAAGGATGCAGCTAATCAAGCACCATCTAGTCTTGATTAGCTGCACTGGAGGGCAGGAAAAACATTGGGGGTCTAAAGTGAACCTGTCGCCTATCCATGCTATCACATAGGGGACTTGCTAGTCGTCTTGTGATAGAAAAGTTAAATTTAAAAAAAAAACATATTTTTTAAAGTATAAGAAATTGTAATAAAATAAGTGAAAAAATAATAATAATAAAAAAATAAAAACACCCCCATGCACATATGCAAATGCGAACATGCATTTGGGTCCCACAGGTGTATGTCAACAGCAATTACTCCACGCATGTGCAGTATTGCAGAGAACTCTGGAGTAAGAACTATAATTCTAGGGCCATAATCCATATTTAACTCTAAACTAATAAATTGTAAAGACTTTTAAAGTGTCACCTATGAATCATTTTAGGTACTGTAGTTTTTTTTGCCACTTCACTGCACATGCGAATTTGAGTCTTGACATGTATCTATTTACTCAACAAAACCCCATCTTTTATTTGTTACCAAAATGATGCATTATAATGTGTTTGTGTGCATTAAAACTCATTTTATTGTATTTTTACCTAAAAATACGCATTTCATAAACGGCTCCACAAATATTGCGCAACATATAAAGTTGCAACTGCTACCATTTTATTCTACAGGACCTTTGTACAATGTAAATGTATGATGTATAATATTTGGGATGGTTATAAGTAAATTTTTAACAAAAAATGTAGATAATGTAGATAAATAATTTGGATGTGAAGTAGTTAAGGAAAGCCTATCACCAACTTAAAAAATTGCACAGAAAAACACAGAAAAATCAAGTATTTTACATATCTACTTGGAGTGTTTTTCTTTTACATAAATTTTGATAATTCATTTCCAGTGTCCCTTTGAACTTGCTAGAAATTGTGACTGCTCTAGAAAGAGTCGATTTCCTAGCACAGCCCTTACTCTCCTTGCCCACTACTCTTACTGTCTGTGTTGGTCTAGCTCCTCTGCCCCTCCCCTTATCTACCTACATATGCTTTTATGTAGCATCCAGGGAAGGAGCAAAGGGAATACTATAGACCTGCCTTTTTCAACCTTTTGTACTCCTGAAGGACCATTAATTTTCAGCTCAGGGTGTGAACTTCCGCTAGAAGCAATTTATTGGCAGCCAGGGGGACAAATGCCCACGCTTACAATGGTGGTCAGATTGCCATCCTTAAGAACAGCTAAAAAGAGCATTGTTGTCATACAGTTGGCTTTTTCAAGAGGAATGATACAGGCACCCTCAAATGGGAAGTCAATCACCTTAGCTTAAGGAACCCATAGAAACCTCTGGAGGAACACTATTATTTCACAGAACCCTTTAGTACCCAGTTTCCTCTGGGTTCTAAAGGCTCCTCTCACACTTCAAAGACACGCTGGAGGGTCAACTGGTTCCTGCCTACATTGGCCCTAATATATTTTTTGCCCCCTCTAGCTAGATAGTATTTTTACTTGACAGTCAGAGGCTTGCTAGAAGCTTGGGATGAGTCAGCCTGGGAGTGAAGCAGTGAGGTCACCTCAGATCAGGCTGGGAGGTTCTACAGGTCAGGGCCTCTTTAGCACTTCCATCCTTGTAAAAACTGCTGGAACTTTCTAGAAGAGGGTGGGAGGAGAGGAGGAGGCCTGCATTTACATGTTTGAGGGAACCTGGCCAAAACCCAGACAGGAGGCCTGGTATAGTGACTAGGACAGTCCTTAAATGTGGGAGAGCCTGAACAGCAGGGGAGTCAGGTGGAAGATGGAATGAAGGAAGGCGCTGGTGTGTGGAGCCTGGGAGGGAACCCCTGGTAGGGGGGCATACCTAAAGGCTGAAGCTGGACAGAAGAATCTCCATTGTCCCACAGTCTACTAGGAAAGACAGCCTGTCAGCAGGGAAGGAGCCAGCCCAGCATAAGGCCTGAAAGCAGCTGCAAGCCATTAAGGTACAGGAAAAGGACAGTGTGAGTACTACTATACTCCTTGGGCCGAAGAAGGCAGAGGGTGGTTAGGTGCAACACTCAACGGATTCTCACTGGGACTACTTCACTGTAGATCTTGGAATCCCTTGCTCAGGGATACTCTCAAGACAGCCGGGTGGATGAGGAGATTTTCATCTGGGGTCTGAAGGGGTTCACCAAAGGGGACTTAGTGCTCTTTACTAGACTGGTTACTGATTTGTTTGTCCATTTTAACTGAAAGATTTGCCCTCAAAGTTGTACAGTTCCTTGGGCATCTCATATACTGTACCTCTAAACCCCAAGTTGTTGGAAAATGTAAGTTGCCTGGCTGTGCAGAGCTTAGGGGGGACCCAAAAACTCAGCGGCCCTCAAAAAGGGTTGCGCTACATTATATATATATATATATATATGTGTGTGTGTGTGTGTGTGTGTGTGTGTGTGTGTGTAGCATACCTCCAAAAAAGCAGCTGATAAAAACGGATTCCTTTCCCAAATCCAGTGCAAATACTAGGCACACAGCATTTCTTCTTCCTCTCTTTCTAGCTCATCAACAGTTTAGGAGGCGTCTTTTATGCTTTTATTGCAGAATAAACTTGGATGGGGTAGCGGCAACATGAGATACCCCAAAAATGCATTAGAGGACACTTCTATCTCTACTGATTTGTCACGATGTCACAAAGCAGACAAAGTAGATGAGATAGAGATCCCAAAAAGAATCAACACTGGATGAATAATGACTGTTGCCTTTTTGATGAACAGAGAATTTCAAGCAGTCACTAGGGCTCTGAGTTCAGGTTAGTACTCACAATGCCACACGTTGCCTCCTTCCAATGTTCACTGGTCATTCTTCAGTGAGGGAGAAACAAATTCACAATACCACAGGACAGCAAGACACCTCCTGCCAGCTTTCACCAGGTACTCTTCAAATATAACTCCAGACAAAACTTTAAGACCAGACTTAGATATAGGCCCCCCAACTATGCTACAGCTGGGACCTTAATGACCCTCAAGCAGTGTTCCAGCAGACTGCTCTAAGGGGCAGATCCCCATTAGGCCGGGGACCCTTCTTGCAGGATTGGCCCCAGAACCCACTCACACCTCCTCCAAGCCTCAGCCTATTTATGGGCTCTCCAACTACCTACTGGGCACACCTCCCCAGGGATTGGCCGGGTCACCATAAATATCCAGACACCCCTCTGTCTTTCCTCTCACCCTCTAAAATGCAGGAGAAACTAATCAGACTGACAGCTTGTGAAAAACTGAGCAGGCTGAAATTATCATCGCCATATCCACTTGCTGCAGGGGAGCCAAACTAAGTTTACCTAGCCTCCTAAACCCTAACTAGGAAGGTGCTACATACATTCATATATATATATTAGGGCCCTTAGATTCTAAGCTACCTAAGGGCAAAGACTAATATACAATATGGAAACCCACATTAAAATGTTGGTGCTACATGAATACCTGTAATAAATTAATATTTTGGTGGTCTTCTTTAGCTGCTTTAACTCTAGCCAAAATGAATTTTTTAAGGGTGGAAGTAATATGATCTCTCATTGAAAGAGACACTGCCACTTTGCTAGTTCAGAAACACAGCACCATCATTGTTTAGGCATTATACAGGACCACCTTTCAACTCCTGGCACTTGGCCAGTTCTTGGCAGTGTTTAAAAATGTGTGACACATATGGGCCCCTGCCTTTCACCTTGTGGTTCACCTTTGGTTTGCTACAAAGTTATAATGTTGCAGTTGGATCACTGAGGGACAGGAGACTTTGGAAATGCTTCTTCTTGCCTGCAGCAGACTGGTGACATTTTCTTAACATAGACAAACTCACTGGACTGGAGCTCCAGGACTGTATTTTAGTAAGGATCGTTTTTTTTTTTTTTAAATAATACTATTACCATACATCGTGATTTGTCCAGAATTTATTCTTGCAGACTTGTAAAGTTACTGAAAAGTCCACTCTGTGACATCTTCTAGAATTCTCAACGGTTTTCCATTTTTGCTTTATTTCACAGTCCTTTAGTATTGCCTTAAAGATGTTAATTGTACTCATGCAAAATGTCCCCTGAATAGCTCAATAGTTTCAGCGTCCACAAAATGATTCACACTCTTTGTGTGCATGATAAGAGTATATATGGAATCATTACAATATATTATGCCTGAACTCAAAGAAAAGGCTCTGAACGGCGACAACGGCTCTTCAGCCTAAGGATCTTCCCAAGTTTCCATCCCCAAGCCTAAAACATGTTCAATTAATTAGAGTTTTGGGGATCACTGCACAGACATAAAAAGCAGCGATAAAAATGATTGTGACGACGAGATATCCTTTAAAATGCTCAATGAAATGTCTCGCTCGCAAAGTTAAGAAAGTCTATTGTTAGAATGGTGAGTATCCCTCTTTATTGATGTCATAAAGAGCGTATTTATGGGCTGAAGATATTAAGATGGATTCGAGAAATGGAAGTTCTAATTCAACCTTTCAGGACCAGCGCCAGGCACTTCTGTGGGCGAATTTACAATAATAAAAGGCTACCGCCTATTGCAATTTAACCCTAATCCAAATAAAGAGATCACCCTATTGAAAAAAAAAAGATTCATTTTTTTTTTTTACGCGTTTCCAGATTTAATACAGCCTTGGACAAATGAAGCTTTGAAACAGCCAGGGAGGATTTGAATTCATTAATTTGCGGTAAGTGTATGATTTCTTTTTTTTTTTTTTTCCGTGTCTATCAAAGATGAAATATTTAACCTGAACATAGCGGTCAAATAGCTGCTTGCATAAAATGACATGTTTACAGCATCCGTCCCTGAGATTTACATTTTTATGAAAAAATAATAGAATATAGCCTCTCTATTATCCTGGAAACCCATATATAGGCTTTGCATGCTCAGCTAGACAGTGAAGCACAATAGACAATTGCAAGGTTTTAACACCAAGTCAAGGATTTCGCTGGCTGTGCCTATTAAAGAACAATAATAAAGATCTGCCCCAACTTATTTATTATTTTCTCAAAAGGAACTTTTCAAAGCAAAGTGCTGAAAACGCCTAACAGGTCTTGGTAATGGGCTACATTTTTGGAGATGAACTCCACTCACACAGCTAAAAAAGAATGAAAAAATTACAGTAACATTTTTTTTGCAAATAAACAGTTAAAAATGTATTCTGTTAAACTAGTCTTGTGATTCAGGTACTTCTTCTAGATAGCATAACCAGGTCATGCACTTCCAGTGCACTGAAGCATTACAAATGGGTTGAGGACACACCATCCTATGAGGTGTCATCATTCTGTTCTTGTCTCCTCTGCACAAGTTTTTTGTCTTAGACAGCACTGGGCACTGCAGCAGAGTATTATTGGCTGTTAGTGCTGGTCTTTCTCCCTTCCAGTGTGAGTATTTTTGGGGTTTTTTTGTTATTTTATTTTTTTATTATTTTTTACCATTTAATTTTTTTTTTTTTTTTACAATTTTATTACTTTTTTTTACTTTTTTTTAGGAGTCCCATTGGGAGCTTTGGTGAAATGTTAGGGGTCTTAACAGACCTGTAATGTTTCACCTTTGAAACAGAAAGGAGATGGAGGACGCAGCCCGGAATATCCTTCTCTGCAGCCTCAGCTGCACAGAATGAATGGATAGGAATAGCTCTCTACATTACGGATCACTGACTCTATTCATTAAGACAAGGAAGGGGCCCATAAATGACACATTTACCGGCCCCTTCCCCACACTCCATCTTGACAGATTCCCCACAGCAGCAGGTGGAAGAGGAGAGGGGAACCTGGCAGCACTGTGGGGCATGAGGGGGGAGCCCAATCACAACAGGAGGTGGATGGGAGGGGCGGAGGGAGTGGTATGTAGAGCAACCCATCCCCTCCATTTTCCTCCTGTAGCCGCTGAAAGGTTGCAGGAGGAAAATGGAGGGGATTAGTTCCTCTGTTGCCCCTCCTATCCAGGGGCACAGGGGGCCACATTTGCAGTTCATAAGCCCCTAGGTATATATACAAAGAGAGAGAGAGAAAGAGAGACAGAGATAGGATTAAAAAGTATTTAAAGTGATTCTAAAGCATATATATATATATATATTTTTTTTTTAAAATAACAAACATGTCATACTTACCAGCTCTGTGCAATGATTTTGCATAGAGCAGTCCCGATCCTTCTCTTCTTGGGTTCCCCAACAGCACTCCTGACTCCTCCTATCTGCCAAATTTCCCTATAGTAAGCTGTTTGTTATAGGGGGCACTCGTATGGGCTTGCTCCCAAGCCGCGCACTGTGTATCCATTGAGCCCTCTCCCTCCTCACTGATTGTGATTGACACCAGCAGACGCCAATGGCTCCCACTTCTGCCTCTCTCCAGTGAGGGAGCCGCTGCGCTGAGAAGTTTTTTTAACTTAATGCTGAAAATGCATTAAGGTAAAAAAAATCTTTTACCTTTAGAACCACTCCAAATATTTTGGATGTAAGCAACTGCTTCATTAAAATATGTTGTAAAACTGCTAAATAAATGGTACCTAGGAAAGAAGACCAAGACTAATAGAAACTGCTGCACAGGGGACGCTACAGAACCCACTGTGGTTCTCCCTACCAACCCCTACAGGACATAGTAGTGAGGCTGGCACAGCAGACTGCTGAGCTTCAGACCGGGAAATCAAGTGTTGGATTCTGAAGAATCCTTAAGCAGCGGTTTATTGCCAACAGTACAGTGGCGTTCAGCCATGCAAGCAGCAGAGAGGTGTATATTTACAATCTCATCAGCAGTTTATTTTAAGATGTGCTTAGGTGCAAAAAAAAATAAATTTTCACGTTAGCTATTCGTAGATGTGAGTAGCCTATAGAATTCCTAGTACCTCTCATGGGGTCTTAGTTGACTAGGGCACAGAGCCACAAAGGCCACTTTAAATGTATAATGGCTATTGCTACTTACAGGCTTACATAGCTGGCCAGGCTAACCTCCACCCTCCTCTTCCCCCATATATTAATTTGAACAAAAGCCAAACTATAAATGTTAGATCAAACATAGTTGTGGTTGTGCCACTATGACACTGATTGTCTCTCTGTGGACATGTTCCTAGTTGTGTCAGTATATTACCAATCAGGGCATTTCTAGAATCCTAGTAGACCAGTGATGCCTCTGGGTATCCATTACAAAATATGGAGGGGCTGGTAGGACACCATGTAGACCACTTTGGATCAAATCTAAGATTAATATAATCTTTTCAACTGAACAAAAATGAATTGGTCTAAAAACTTTTACATCTACTTTTGATGACAAAACAAATATTAGATGGATCGAAAAGTGAATAAATTATATAATGTCCCAAAACTTGACATGATGGGAGGGTGGGACTCTGAAATGATGAGGAAAGCCTGAAGTGATGAGGGAACTTATGATGTGAAGGGTGGGTTCTGATGTGATAGGGAAACCTCTGATGTGATGAGAGAACCTCTAACATGATGGGGGGGACCTCTAATGTGAAGATGGAACCTTCTGATGTGATAGGGAGAACTCTGATGTGATGGTGGAACCTCTAGTGTGATGGTGGAACCTATAATGTGATAGGGGACTCTATGTGAAGGGTGGGCTCTGATGTTATGGTGGAACTTCTGATGTGATGGGGGAACCTCTGATGTGATGCTGGAACCTCTGATAAGATGGTGGGATGTCTGATATGAAAGATGGGCTCTGATGTGATGGGAGAATTCTGATGTGGAGAGTGGGCTCTGATGTAATGGGGGACCTTTGATTTAAAAGGTGGGCTCCAATGTAATGGGAACCTCTGATATTATGGTGGGACCTCTAATGTGAAGAGGGGCTTTTAATGTAAAGTTAGTTTCATCAAGACGGAAGTGTGCAGGGTCCCAGGCTCAGGTTTCCCATTGATAAGTAACATTTACATTTTAGACTGGGGTTCCTCAAAATATCTGATCATTTTAAAGGGTGCTGCGACTGAAAAAAAAGGTTGAGAAACGCTACCCTAAAGTACAAAGTGATTCTTTGAGCTCTATACAGAATGGCTGGGAGAGAATAAAAAGTAAGTATATGTTCAGTAGGGGAAATTAAAACAAACCTGTTGCTCTGCCTTGAACGAGCAAAGCACAGATTTGCGTAAAGCAGAGGGTCCTCTTTCCCTTTAAAGTAGATTCTCATGTCACCATCTTTTCATCTTAACCTCCCTGTAATTTAAATCTTTTAATTCCACAACCAGAAGAATAACCTGTAATAGCTAGCAGTTTCTTAATGATTTTAAATGAGAATAAAGAATGTCACCCATGACTGGATAAAGCCATATAATGAGGCAACTCTTAAAAGTTACTCGGTATTAAAATGGAGCTATAGTTTGTGATTCCATTAGACATTACATTAAACAAACCCCCAAGTGAGTCCAGTTCTGTCTCTATTCTATAGCACCAAGAGAGGAGATCAGCTAATGAACTTACTGGTGCAGAACACCTGAGAAGAATCTGAAGGCACAAGGAGGCAGAAGAAGCTGATGGTTTGTCTATAGGAAGGACAGGTGTACTTAGGTGAGAGTCACATAGTCGGGACTACAGCCAACGCTGGTGATACGCATTCTTCTAAGCTACGATTCTGACCTTCGGGCTTCCCAGGTCTGGCTGAGAACAGTGGCTTCCTCGTCTACTCATGAAGCTCCTCAAATCCACAAGCAAAATGCTGAAAAATACATCTTAGTAAAATGATGGTATAAAAACAGAATTGATAACGGGTATCTAAGCAAAATATTAACGTAGATCTGAACCTTAACTGGATGCTAAAACACTGTGTATCATAAACAACTGCCATTTTTTCCAAAAAAACAAACTGTTTTTTCTTTTTTCTCATTCTGTTTTGCATCTTATTCCTGCTGATCAGCTCCAGTCACCATGCCCTAGGACCTGTTCCTGCAGTGGACACTACCTACTAGGGATGAAGTTCGAATTCAGTGCTCTGGTGGGTGGGTGTGGAGCAAATTTCTAGGGTTCAAGGTTCATGGTACCAGCAAATTCATAGTGAAATTCAGCAGTCCGAAGTGTAAAAGATCCATAATGCCCTACCTGACCTTTTAACTGTGGTCAGCTGGGTTAAATCAGCCAATAAATCATCATTCTCTTAAACGTACTTAAGTGTACCCCCGTGTGAGGGACAAATTTGTCCACACAGGGATACACAGGTGTTAATGCATCAGGGTTGCCAACTGTAAATTTATGGACTGTTTGTAAATATTGGCTGAATTATAAACTGTCCATAAATGTCCATTACAGACAGTGGACTCCCGTAGAAAATATGGTCGTAGATGGAAAGGCTTGGGCAGGAGGACAGGTGCTCAGTGACATAATGGCGCCACTTGGCACCTTTTATGAACTGCAGCGAGGAGCCGGGAGTGACTCAAGAGCACTGCCAGGAATGCTGGTGGTAGTACCATGGACCGAGCACCCCTGCACTGTTCAATGCCCTTGTTGCCACTGATCGCCTTCCTGGTGGTGCCCACCATACCCTGCTACCTGTACTGTATGGATCTGGAAGACTGGATGGATATCCTTCCTGGATCAGTGAGTGCCAGCTCTAGCTGAGCTCTGACATGATAGCTGTCACCATCTTGACATTTTGGATGTCATATGTCATATGTGAGCAGGGGCGGACTGACAACTCATGGGGCCCCCGGGCAATAGGGGATCATGGGGCCCCTGTGTCCTTGCCCAAACTCAGTAAAGCCTATGAAAAAGGTACCAGGGGCATCTCATGGGGCCCCCTACTGACCCCGGGCCCTCAGGCAGTGCCCAAGTTTCCAAATGGTCAGTCCGCCCCTGTATGTGAGTTTATCTTACAAAATACAATAGCACAACTATTAGAAAAAACAAAATGTACTGATAACAGAGCAGTCATTTGGTTAGGTCTTCTACGTGCAGGTTCCAGGATGTGCCTGTTCATGCGAAGTTAAAGGTGACACTGTCTGGACCTTCTCCTCTCCCCTCCCTGGTGTACTGGAACTCAGCCTAGACTCAGGAAGACCATGTTTTGTGCCTTTTATATCACAGTCTGCAGCATTTTTAGAAGCTTAGGATATGTCATGTCAAGTGGAAAAAGAGAGGGTCATGGAGCCACATGGAGGTGTCAAGCAATACAATTTTGTTTTCACATTTTGTTAAACTTTTAGAACGTTTCAGTGTGTTACTGCGAAAAGCAGAATCTCGCAAACTATACCAATAAAGTGTTGTGTTACTGACCAATCTGTACAAAGTTGAGGGCTTTAACCTTTTTAAGAGAAAACCTTTCTATAGCTTTTAGATCTGTTGTGGCTGCTCCTTATGCAGGTCAATTCTGGCCTTTCACCACTGGTTAGAAATGTCACAGGCATAATTAACTAATAAAAAAAAACTTTTTTCAAGTTTAAAGGAATCAATGCATCAGCTGTATTTAAGTCAAGTTAAATGTAATTGTTAAAAAATCAATTGCACATCCAAAATTTGTGATGCCAGAATGCTGCTGTCCGTAAAAACTGTACTGTTCCATACTTCTTACAGTTTAAAGGAATCTCCTGAGCATGTAATTTAAAGGATTTGTATTGTTTGCATGTCACCCTTGAAACTGCATTTAAAAGACCCTTTCCTCATTATAGATTACTTATTAACTAAACAAATGTCCAGAATTTACCAGCAGGGCCGGATTTGTCTCCTTCTCCCATAGATTTTAAAGGGATTTGCTGCAAAGATTTGGAAACTTTGAACTAGATTTGAATCAAACTCAGGAATATTTGCCCATTATTATTATCTGAATAGATCCAGTGCATTCAAAAAAAGTATTCAGACTCCTTTCACTATTTTTCAATTTTGTTATGTTGCAGCCTGATACTACAGTTGTTTAAAGTTATTTTCTTATAAATCTTCATTCAGTACCCCATAATGAAAAAGTGAAAACAGAATTTTAGAAATATTTGCAAATGTATGAAAAGGAAAAGCTGAAATTTCACATTGGTCTAAGTATTCAGACCCCACAACATTTAAACTTTAGCTTAGGTTCCTCCCATTTCTCTCGATCATTGCTGAGATGTTTCTACACCTTGATTGGAGTCTACTTGTGGTAAATTAAATTGATTTGACATGATTTGGAAAGGCAAATACCTCTTTATAAAGGGCATCAATGCATATACTGTATATGAGTAACAGCCAGGAGGTCAAAGGAACTGCCCACAGAGACAGGATTATTGCAAGGCACAGATCTGGGGAAGGCTACAAACAATTTCTGTTGTCTGCTGCACTGAAGGTCCCCAAGAGCACAGTGGCCTCCCTAAATTTCAAATGGAAGACGTTTGGCACAACTAGGACTCTTCCAAGAGCTGGTCACTCTTCCAAACTGAGAAATCTGGGGAGAAGGGCCTTAGTAAGAGAGATGACCACAAACCCAATGGTCCCCCTGCCTGAGCTTGTGTAGAGATGTGAGGAAGTTCCAGAAGGACAACTATCACTGTAGCCCTCAACCAATCTGGGCTTTATGGCAGAGTGGCTAGATGTAAGCCTCTCCTCAATGCAAAACACATGAAAGCCCACTTGGAATTTGCAAAAAAGCACCTGAAGGATTCTCAGACTGCGAGGAACAAGATTCTCTGGTCTGATTACCAAGATTGAACTGGTTGGCCTCAATTCTAAATATTATGTCTAGAAGAAACCAAGCACTTCTCATCACCTGCCCAATACCATCCCAATAATGAAGCATGGTGGTGGCAGCATGCGTTGTGGGGGTGTTTATAGGCAGTAGGGACTTGGAGACTGTTCAGGGTTGAGGGAAAGCTGAATGGAGCAAAGTACAGAGATATCTCAATGAAAACCTGTTCCACAGTGCTCAGAACCTTAGACTGGACTGAAGGTTCAACTTCCAACATGACAACAATCCTAAGCACACAGCCAAGACAACACAGGAGTAACTTAGGGAAAACTCCGTGAACGTCCTAGAGTGGCCCAACCAGAGCCCTGACTTGAACCCTATTGAACATTTCTGGAGAGACCTAAAAATGGCTGTCCAACAACAGACCCCATCCAACCTGATTGAGTTTAAGAGTATTTGCAAGGAAGAATGGCAGAAATTCCCCAATCCAGGTGTGCAAAGCTTGTTGCCTTGTACCCAAAAAGACTTGAGGCTGTAATTGCTGCCAAAGGTGTTTCAACAAAGAGGTTTGGATACTTAAGTGCAAGTTATATCCCAATTTTTACTAATTTATTTTTAATAAATTCAGAGACATTTCTAAAAATCTGTTTTCACTTTGTCATTATCAGGTACTAAGTGTAGATTAATGAGAGAAAATTAATTAAAAAAAACTGTAGTATCAGGCTGCAACATAACAAAATTTTAAAAATGAAGGGGGTCTGAATACTTTACGAATGCATTATATATGCTTGCCCTGATTATATATCATTCTTGTGGACAACACGCTAAGTAGTCCGTTTGCTTACTTTATTTCACTGGGTTTAGTTCCTACCAGGAACACTATCTGCAATGAGGTGGTATACTATTTTTCTCTCTGTTTGGGTATCCTCCAATAATCCAAAAGTATACTGGTACATTAATTGAGTATGCCCCATAATTGGTCCTGTGTTAGTTGAGTATGCCCTCTAATTGGTCCTGCAATATACAATTGTGTTAGGCTGACCATAGACATTATGGACCTACCAATAACTACATGTATAATCTCTTATGTATCTACTGGTAGCTACATGCAAGAACCCGCATTTAATGGGCCCTCAAGGATATATATATATATATATATATATATATACAGTATACAGTATATACATATTGCCAAAAGTATTGGGACCTGCCTTTGCACGCACATGAACTTTAATGGGAACCCAGTCTTAGTCTGTAGTGTTCATTATTGAGTTGGCCCCGCCCTTTGCAGCTATAACAGCTTCAACTCTTCTGGGAAGGCCGTCCACAAGGTTTAGGAGGGTGTCTATGGGAAGGTTGGACCATTCTTCCAGAAGAGCATTTGTGAGGTCAGGCACTGATATCGAACGAGAAGGCCTGGCTCGCAGTCTCTGCTCTAATTCATCCCAAAGATGTTCTATCGGGTTGAGGTCAGGACTCTGTGCAGGCCAGTCAAGTTCCTCCACCCCAAACTCACTCATTCATGTCTCTATGGACCTTGCTTTGTGCATTGGTAAGCAGCCATGTTGGAACAGAAAGGGGCCATCTCCAAACTGTTCCCACAAAGTTGGGAGTATGAAATTGTCCAAAATGTCTTGGAATGCTGATGCCTTAAGAGTTCCCTTCACTGGAACTAGAGGGCCAAGCCCAACCCCTGAAAAACAACCCCACACCATAATCCCCCCTGCAGCAAACTTTACACTTGCCACAATGCAGTCAGGCAACTACCGTTCTCCTGGCAACCGTCAAACCCAGACATATCCTTTGGATTGCCAGACAGAGAAGCATGATTCTTCACTCCAGAGAACACGTCTCCACTGCTCTGGAGTTCAGTTGCGGTGTGCTTTACACCACGGCATCCGAAGCTTTGCATTGCACTTGGGGATGTAAGGCTTGGATGCAGCTTCTCGGCCATGGAAACCCATTCCATGAAGCTCTCTATGACTCTTGTGCTAATCTGAAGGAAGGTCACACAAAGTTTGGAGGTCTTTAGCTATTGACTCTGCAGACAGTTAGCGACTTCTGCGCATTGTACACTTTAGCAAGAACTGATCTCACTCTGTCATTTTACGTGGCCTACCACTTTGTGGCTGAGTTGCTGTTGTTCCCACTTCCTTCCACTTTGTTATAATAACAGTTGACTGTGGAATATTTAGTAACAAGGAAATGTCACGGATAAACTTATTGCACAGGTAACAACCTATCACGGTACTATGCTTGAATTCACTGAACTCCTGAGAGCGACCCATTCTTTCACAAATGTTTGTAGAAGCAGTCTGCATGCCTAGGTGCTTGATTTTATACACCTGTGGTCATGGAGGTAATTGGAACGTCTGAATCCAATGATTTAGAGGGGCGTCCTAATACTTTTGGCAATATAGTGTATATATAAATTATTATTACTGGTACTTATGTAACGCTGTAAATTTATGCAGAACTGTACATATATATTGTACATTCACATCAGTCTCTAACCCTCAAGGAGCATACAATCTATGGTCCCTAACTCATATATATATATTCATTTAGTATAATAAGTGAAATATATGAATGCTTTTTGGCTGGGATATCTTAGTATACATGTAATGTCTTACTGCACCAAGAGATCCAATAGCAAGTATGAAATTCTAACATGGTTTCTCATTAATGTTGGCTTGTGAGCATAAGTGATACCATAGAACTGCTTGTCTACTCTATAGCTTAAATAATAATGGTTCCCCCCTTGCTCCCTTGGCCTATCTACCATCTCGCCTTCTCCTTTTGAAGTCGCATGTGATTTAACTTAGTGGAAAAGTCACTGGAGAAGCTAAGATCAGATATTCTCTTACTCTACGAGAGAGGAATTACTGTATAGGCAGCAACATAGCAAGATCCTGGCATAGAGCACTGAGAAGATAGGCACACAGGCACATATTACTCATATGAAATATTTTATACACAAGAGATAAAAAAAAGTATTTTCTATGGAGAGGCTGCTATCAATCTCTGCATCTTTTATTTGCATTCCTACGTTTGTTCTGTTTTCCTTTCCCTGTTTGTTCTGTCTCCCTTATTTTTACAAGGATGTCCAAAGGCATGACTAACACAAGGCAGCGTACAATAATCTCATTAAATATTCAGGACAGGCAGAACTATCCACCACTTATAATGAAACCTTTGTGAAATCGCAACCTTTTGAAATCTCTGCATCCACTAGGTGCCTATGGGAAAAAAATGTTTTCTGAAAACTGCCTTAGTAATAATGATTCATAATTAACGTTATCAATTGATGTCTAGATGCTGGGAGTTAGATTATTCTGGCCGTTTTCCAGCAGCCGTGTGAGTTGGGCCATTGGCTCAGAGGTTGTACCTCCAGCTCTGGTGTGGCGTGTCAGAGCATATAGGGACAAGCTGTGTTTGTGCCAGTGGACCTGATTAATAAGCCGTTTTAGATTCAGCCCGGTAATATATGCAGCTGTGACAGTAGTTTTGCTTTGCCAAAAAATAATGTAATTAGAACTTATTGGGTGGGGGAAAGCCCAAGTTCTTGTTTGGCTTGAGGACCTTTTCACACTTTGAGCTGGAAAATGCACATCTTGGTCTACTTTAAAGCTGAATTCCAGGTATGGATATTTTTACATAGTTACATTGGAATCATTATTACTGAGACCAATATAAGTATGTATGTGTCATACCTGTGATATCCCCATTGCAGATGGAAATCTCTGTAGCAGGCACCACTACCATAATGTTCCCCACTAACTTGCAGATCCCTTGCCAAGCGGACTTGGAAGCTAGTGGAGATTACTGTAGTACAGGGGCGGACTGACCATTTGGAAACTCGGGCACTGCCCGAGGGCCCGGGGTCAGTAGGGGGCCCATTAGATGCCCCTGGCACCTTTTTCATAGGCTTTTTTGAGTTTGGGCAAGGACACAGGGGCCCCATGATCCCGTATTGCCCGGGAGCCCCATGAGTTGTCAGTCCGCCCCTGCTGTAGTAGCAATGCCTACTACAGCGATTTCCAGCTTCCACCAAGATCCCATGGCACATACATACTTTACAGTATATTGGTCCAAGCTGGACCAGTGTAACTATGTAAAAACTTCCATTTCTGGGTTTCATCTCTAAAGCTGAACTCCTTGTTAAAGTACCAACAGGCTGCTACCCCCCCCCCCCCCCCTTCCCCCTCAGTGCCAGCCATAGTGGTTCCCAGGCTCTCCTGTTCTTATGGGGAGCCCGGGACCATGGTAAAATGCCCCAATACATCTATTACTCAGTCTCCTCCGCAGATATTGAACCTGGAAGGGATGTGTATTATGTTATTTCTGGGTGCAGATCTGTTTTTCCCTCCTGGCTAATGTATCAGGCAATGCAGCTAATCAAGCACGATTGATTGCTTGATTAGCTGTAGAGGTGACATTAGGAGTCCAATAGACCCCTGATGTCTTCATAAGAGAACCTGTCACCAGCCCATGTTATCACATAAAGGGCTCATTAACACCATTGCAATAGCAATAAAGTTAGATTTAAAAAATTTAAAAGTGTTAAAAAAATCATAAAATAAAAATAATTAAAAGACAAATTTAAAAGCAACTTGTCACTCTGCACACAGGAACGTAAATGTGCGCATAGAGCATATATGTATGTTAACAGCAAAATGTGCAACATGTCATGAGGTATTGTCATGAATATCAGAAAGAGAGCAATAATTCTAGGAACACAGTTTACAATAAACTCTAAAGACTTTTAACGCTTTTCCAATGGAAAATTTGAAGTACCGTAGTTTTTTGCCATTTTATAGGCACATGCAATTTTAAGTCTTGACATGTTTGGTATCTATATTTACTCGACACAACACCACCAAAAAAATAGACATAATATTGCGATTGTGTATACCAAAATTAATAAATTTTTTTTCCAAAAATAGGTATTTATTAAACAGTTTAGCAATTATTGTGTAACAAAAAAAATTGCTTTCGGAAAATAAATATTGTTTGGTGATTTAGAGAAGTTTTCTAGAATAAAAATGCATATTTTTATGTGTGCAGAAATGTTTTAAAAAATTGCCCAAGTAGACAAGTGGTGGCCAGGAGAGTGCCTGAGCGCTTTGGTAGTCTTGTTTTGAGGCTTGTGTATGGTTCCATGGGTAAAGCATCCCTCTCAGGGCTATGAGCCGATGGTTACACCTGGATAACCACGTGTATTTTGGATTCTGACATGTATTTCTCTTGAAGAAGTGGCTTTCTAGGCTGCGAAATGCGTAGACTTAATCTTTGACCTTTTTTTTCGTCTTCTTCTTCCTTGTGAAGATTCCTTCTGCCTACAGTATCATTTATGGACCAATTATGAGGGTTGGATATTTGCTTTGGGTACACCAAACCCAATGATTATCAGAATTGCTTTTTAAGAGGTAGCAGATGTTGTTTTAAGTATATTTTTCCTTTTCCATAATATGTAAAAAATATGTATGTTTTGATATGGTTGTGATTAATCTTATATCTGGTGCCTTTAGAACATTAGTGTTTAGGTGTTTTGCTATTGTAAATAATAGGGCATGGTAAATTCATACCAGCCATTATTTGTATTTGGAGGAATTTCCTCTCACTTCCTGTTTTGACTTTAGGAAAGCAAATAAAAGGAAATCTCCCCAATGGGGCACAGAGGACAAAAAAGCCTGACAGAGTTTATAGTCTTCCCTCACTCCAGCCAAAATGTAAAACGTTTTGTCTTAAGTTCTGATTTAAGTCTGGAGGGGAGCTGAAAAGGTTGTAACATGTACCTTACCCCCATTCTGGCCAGCTGCACCCCCTTTCTCCTCTTCCTCTGGGCTTTGATAGGCCGCTCAACATCATCAGGCTAACCTTGTGTGACGGATCACCTGGCATCCCGCCTGGGTGCTTCCATCAGAGAACTGATTCCTTATTGCTGGTACACAGGACCAAGGTATTATAGCTGGGCATTACACCCAAAGACTAGACGACACTAGCTTAGGTGCAACTGGAACTGTTTATTGAACAGACAAACAGGTTTTTATACACTTCAAACATACAGTAGGGGCAGTCCCCACATGAACAAATATTTCACATTGGGATGAACAGCCCACAATGATTAGGTAACGAGGTCAAGTTGACACCAGACTAATCCCATCATGTAGGAACCTCCAGGAGGACTAGCCAAGAGACAGAAACAATAAGTGACTCAATTAACTCAATGAACAATGGGACAAAAACACAACTGTAAACACATCACACCTTAATAAACACATTACAGTAAGAGGTCTCAGCATTCAATTTGTTTTGAGCTGAATATATTAAGTTCTGCTTAGCATCCCTGAGTCTAGGAGAGGTGTTGATGCAGTCAATGCTGTTTTGGACACAGAGACCTCAAATTTGTATCCAGGTCCTGCAGTTCTCAGAGTCTGTGTGTTTTGGGGACCATGGACTTGAATCCATAGTAAAACTACTCCAAAAGGTCCCCCAGGCACACTCCTCTCAAAGAATAGAGCCCCCTCAAATGCCAGCATCCATAGTTATTAGGCAAGAGGCTAGCCTGCAGTCTCCTCCAAAAGACCCAACTGGGTCTGTCACACCCTGTATTGCATGTGGTGGATGTGAGTGTGCAACCGCAGCTGGGAGCACCTTAAAAGGAAGGTTGTGGGGGTCACACTGCGGAGGAAGCCTGCTGTAGCACAGAATAAGATTGGTATTTTTCCTTATTCCAGCATCACTAGACACAACAAACATTTAACCCTTGCAGCGCGGGGGTGCGGGGGCCATGGCAAGGGGGTTTTTTTTGTGCCCGAAGTTGGGCTTTCAACTTTATAGTTTAGTTGTTAGCCTGGAGTTTACCCTTACATATATGTACAGGCTTGGCTGACTAGTGCTCCCATTCCGTGGTTGCTGCAGTTTCCCTGCTGTAGTCGGCTACTCAGTACTGCTGGAAACCGCTTAGATGTGAGCGAAGCCTAATTCATCAAACGTTTCCTTCATTTGACAACAAGGCTGAACACATTTCATGAAGAGTCTGGCAGAGCATGCTGCACCTTTTAGTTCCAAGAAGCTCCAGGTTGCAAAAGACTGTCTGATTAGATCCGAATACACCCGGCGTCTTCTACTAGTACTAACCACTGAGCTTCATCACCTCTCTGATGCATCGCTGAAAACTGGATTTGGCTGGGAAAAAAGTTTCCTACTGCTATTTGAGAATATCGTCTGTATTATGCAAAGATTATTGTTTAATGAAACACAAACAACTGCATGCCGATGACTCACATTGTTATAATTCACCGGAAAGTGGCTGGCTTTGCCGCCGGCAAGATGATTCGAAGCACCCTGGGTTTTAACAAGACCTGAAAATTATACAAAGCAAACAGGAGTCCGTCATTTCTGAACAGGATTATTGCATACTACCCTGTTCACTACATCAGGGGCATTTTATATGTATATTTATATATACAGTAGTGAATGGTTAAAGCTGGACTGCAGGTATGATCTGTATTTCTGTATTGGATAAGGTATGGGGATGGACTCAGAGAAAACAGATCTATAATAGACCCCAGTAATAAACTCGTCACATGGAGTAACGACTTGACAGCAGTTGCTGAACACTAAATTTTATCCTGTGTTGAATCCTGATGAAGGGGGAGTGGTGTTGCACCCGAAATGCAATGAATGTTTTTATATGACCTCTTTTTATCTACAATTAAAATTATATTGGACTCTTTTATCTTGTTTTCATCCTGCACTTCTTCTGTGGTTTGAGCTACTGTTGGATACCCACTGAGGGAAGCCTTGTGTCACATTCAGAGGTTAGGCTCAGAGACTCCCACCAACCAGTAAGATAGGTATACAAGCAGGTTACTCTGGTGGATGACACAGGCTCACCTAAGGTGTAGGGTCTAAGCACTAACTTGTGTTCACCAGAGCTCCTGATGGTGGAGATAGGGTTTGCTGTGTGATAGTACCAGGTCATGGTCCTCAGGATTGCCCCACTAGGAGATGAGCAAGCCGGGATCCAGCAGCAGATAGGGATCAAGCAGAAGTGTAGTCAGTAAACAAGCCAAAGGTCAGTAACAAGTGGTTGCAGGCTGGAATCAAGCATAAGTGTAGTTGAGGAACAAGCCAACGGTCAGTAACAAGTGGTTGCAGGCTGGAATCAAGCATAAGTGTAGTTGAGGAACAAGCCAACGGTCAGTAACAAGTGGTTGCAGGCTGGAATCAAGCATAAGTGTAGTTGAGGAACAAGCCAACGGTCAGTAACAAGTGGTTGCAGGCTGGAATCAAGCATAAGTGTAGTTAAGAAACAAGCCAACAGTCAGTAACAAGTGGTTGCAGGTTGGAATCAAGCATAAGTGTAGTTGAGGAACAAGCCAAAGGTCAGTAACGAGTGATAGCAGAGATATGGACATCAGCAGGAGAAACAAGAGCGAGATATTGGCTGGAGAGAGCACAGTAATCTTGCAAACAGGAAGTGCAAAGGCATGGATTTAATAGGAAGTTCATGGTAAGAGCAAAAGGGTTCAAGGCAAAGTCAAACAAGGTTAAAGGCAGGATCAATCAAGGACATGTATTGGGTTCTGTCCAGCATTCCAAGTGGCTCTGCAAGAAGGCACACCCCCAAAAAATATAGGTGGCAGTTTCAGACCTGGGTCCTGACACCTTGCTGTGTAGGAGCCAACTTGCAAGAGATATAGAGCTTATTTGAAGTTTTTTTCGTCTGACTGCATATGCAAGTCTAAACATCCCCAGCACTTCTTTGAATATGTTGTTGTGAGGTAGGGATAGTGACATCACCGGCCCACCTCTCTACTTTGTCCCATCAAAGTTTTCTTTGAGAAAATGCAAAGTGTTCTGCAAATGATGCCCATGCTGAGCGAGTGAGCTCCTGTATTCACTAAGTAGCAGGTCAGCTGCGGGACTCTGAAGCTAGTGGAGATCATTATAGTATGCTGGCTACTACAGTGATTTCCAGCTTCCACTGGGATACCTGGAATTCCTCATCAAATATCACCAGGCAACCCGACAGGGCCTGTGATTCAAGATCCCTCACTTCCTCATGTGGTCCTATGTATTCTTCCAGACTTGTTCTATTCTGTTCTCTGAATACAGATAGCTCCATTCCCAAAATAAGCAATAACAAAACTGACAGCACTACCACCCTATGTTGCTTATCAGGTGAGTTAAAATACCTTGAAATGTCCTGTTCTGCAAGCTGTAGAATTAGGATAATCAAAAGATCAGGCAACTCGAAGGTTAACATCCAATGTGCTTTATTCAAACATGATATTATTTACTGAAAGTTTACCTACGTCATATTTTGAATAAAGAAAATTGGACTTTAAAAGTGGTTGTAAAGGCTCAAGGTTTTGTACCTTTGTGCATTATATGGTAAAAAAACCTGTGTGCAGTAATCTCTCCCTCCTCATTGGCTGATACAGGAGTGGTAGTCATTGCCCCCCCGCTACTGTCAATCACAGCCAGTGAGCCAATGAGGGAGAGGAGGAGCTGCGCTTCATGTGTGAATGGACACACAGAGCAGCAGCAGGGCAGAAAGACTGCTTGGGTGCCCCCATAGCAAGCTGCTTACTATGGAGGCACTAGGCAGGAGGGTGGGGCCAGGAGTTCCATCAGGCGACCTGAAAAGAGGAGGATTGGGGCTGCTCAGTGCAAAACCATTGCACAGAGCAGGTAAGTATGACCAGGGGTGGACTGACAACTCATGGGGCCCCCGGGCAATAGGGGATCATGGGGCCCCTGTGTCCTCACCCATACTCAAACCACACCCAAAAAAGCCTATGAAAAAGGTAGTAGGGGCATCTCATGGGGCCCCCTATTGACCCTGGGCCCTCGGGTAGTGCCCAAGTGCACGAATGGTCAGTCCGCCCCTGAGCATGACATGTTTGTTACTTTTAAACAAAAAAAAAATCTACTTTTTAATACAACTTTAACCCTCCGAATTGTCGGCTCTTTTGACGATCTCATTCCTCTAATAGGCCCGCCAAAATAAAAGTTGTCTTTACAACAGATCGGTGCCCCTAACTGGTTACTGGGGTTTCTTGTATTTACAGCAAACAAGTTTATCTTTTAAAACTTTATGCATTAAAACCTACACTGTAATTATGGGGTGCACGCGTAATTAAAAAGTACCACAGTTGTTGAAATGCTTTATTGGAATTTTTTTTTTTTTTTTTTAGTGCAACAGGTTTACCAGATGATAAAACTTGTCTTGTGGTTTTGTACGTCGCTGCCAAGCTGCTGCAAGCTAAGTACAGTGGGTGGGGTCATCCGTGGACATTAAACACAGTGAAAGCATTCTTCAGTAAAACCTCATTCTGAAGGCTTAAGTCAGGCGGGGTGCCAAGAGCTCCAGGCCAAGACAAATAGCCAATGTGGGTGTTTTACTCACAAATATGATTGAGGTTTTTGCTTCGGCGGGAGAGATATCTCTTGTGTAATCCCTTCTACCTAGAACCCAGCGAGGATTTCAGGTACTTGTTTATTAAAAAGCAGCTCCGCAAGGCAACGGTGAATTCCGGGCTCCGGAGGAAAAAAAAGAAAATTATAAATTGGCCTAATGGATCACCGCTAACATGTAACTTTGCCATGATACGACCGCTTATTACGAGTTCAATTCATCGGAGGGAAAAATATATAGGTTTGGAAGCAGTTATGTGGTTTAACATTGTAACTTTTTAAGCTCCTGCATTACATCGCCATCAGGAAAAGAACTCCGGCTATAAACCGCCTAGCGAACTCGGCATTCAATGTAATTAGCTATTTACAGACTAAATTAGCTACGTTAACAATACACCAAAACCGCAGTCCGTGACAATGGGCGCAGCAAGTCGCAACATTTTGACTGGTATGTAAACTAAGAGAGACATGCATTATGTGAATTAAAAAAAGCTAAAGATGATATGAAATAATATAGGTAGTAAAAAAGCTGGCCATACACTACAGTCTCGATTACAGTTGCGGTGGCCCTGGTGATGCGCGGAGGAACAGTTTTAAGTAGGTATAAAAAGTAGTGAGGAGGCAATATGTCGCCTATTCACAACCTGTTTTAAACCCCTAAAAGCCTGCACTACTGTGCCTGTAATGCATGGGTATGTGGGACAGTTGTGGCGTGGCCCTCTGCCCTTGAATGGGTCATGTTTCGTTGGGGTTACTGCCCAGTGGATGCAACGGGGGCTCATTTCTGCATTGCCACAATGTTTTCTCTGGGCAGTACGGATCACCAAACAGAACAGGAGGGCTCATTTTGGCTACGCTGCAATGTTCGGCAGGCAGTACTGTTTGCTGCACTTGATAGGGAGGAACATTTTTGCAGTGAGGCAAGACATAGAAAAGCAGGATATCAGATGGTAGGGTTCATCAGAAACCATACAAAATCCAATGTGTGGCCAGTTCAAGTCCTTTTTTAATAGAAACTTTACTCTCCCCATATATTTTTTTCTTTGTTTCCCCACTTACCTTGTTTGCTGGGTTGTCAACTATTTTCACCAGATTTGCCCATCCACACTATACAGCATGGATGGACAAAGCTCCCACCAAAAGTATTGTATTTTGACAGCCAGTTGATTGGCTAACATAATTTTTCAGCTGACAATTATAGACCTAGCTCCTTCAGATCAAAGGATGTCAGATGGTAGGGTTCATCAGAAACCATACAAAGTTCAATGTGTGGCCAGTTCAAGTCCTTTTTTAATAGAAACTTTACTTCCCCCATATATTTTTTTCTTTGTTTCCCCACTTACCTTGTTTGCTGGGTTGTCCCCTATTTTCACCAGATTTGCCCATCCACACTATACAGCACGGATGGACAAAGCTCCCACCAAAAGTATTGTATTTTGACAGCCAGTTGATTGGCTAACATAATTGTTCAGCCGACAATTATAGACATAGCTCCTTCAGATCAAAGGATGTCAGATGGTATGGTTCATCAGAAACCATACAAAATTCAATGAGTGGCCAGTTCAAGTCCTTTTTTTAATTTAAACTTTACTCCCCCCATATATTTTTTCTTTGTTTCTCCACTTACCTTGTTTGCTGGGTTGTCCCCTATTTTTACCAGATTTGTCCATCCACACTATACAGCACGGATGGACAAATCTCCCACCAAAAGTATTGTATTTTGACAGCAAGTTGATTGGCTGACAATTGTTCAGCCGACAATTATACAGGTGAAACTCAAAAAATTAGAATATCGTGCAAAAGTTCATTTATTTCAGTAATTAAACTTAAATGGTGAAACTAATATATGAGATAGACTCATTACATGCAAAGCAAGATAGTTCAAGCCGTGATTTGTCATCATTGTGATAATTATGGCTTACAGCTCATGAAAACCCCAAATCCACAATCTCAGAAAATGAGAATATTGTGAAAAGGTGCAATATTCTCGGCTCAAAGTGTCCCACTCTAATCAGCTAATTAAGGCATAACACCTGCAAAGGGTTCCTGAGCCTTTAAATGGTCTCTCAGTCTGGTTCAGTAGGAATCACAATCATGGGAAAGACTGCTGTCCTGACAGTTGTGCAGAAAACCATCATTGACACCCTCCATAAGGAGGGAAAGCCTCAAAAGGTAATTGCAAAAGAAGTTGGATGTTCCCAAAGTGCTGAATCAAAGCACATTAATAGAAAGTTATGTGGAAGGGAAAAGTGTGGAAGAAAAAGGTGCACAAGCATCAGGGATGACCGCAGCCTGGAGTGGATTGTCAGGAAAAGGCAATTCAAAAGTGTTGGTGTCAGGAATGGACTCAGCATTGGTGGTGGGACTCGCCTGCCGTGTGGGCTGCAGTACCAGAGCTGACCAGCGGGTGCTCTCAGCAATGGACTCAGCACTGGTGGTGGGACTTACCTGCCGTGTGGGCTGCAGTACCAGAGCTGACCAGCGGGTGCTCTTAGCAGCCAGAAGCTCACAATCAGCCAAACCTGGGGCTGATTACAGAAAGGTGTATATAAGGCATGACCAGGCCTGTGCTCTGGGCCTTGGTGTATGTTTTCCCATGAGCCTCTGTACCTGTATCCTGTGTTCCTGCTTCGTTGCTGACCCGGCTTGATCCTGATCTCTGTTGACCGTCTCCTGTTCTGACTACTGGCTCATCCCTGACTATTCTTCTGCCTACTTCTATGCTGTTTGACCGCCTGTTGCTGTACCTTGGCTTGTGACCCGTTTACTCTTTGCCTGCTGCTCTGTACTGATCTGCCTCCACCGTTACCGACCCGGCTTGTCTGACCACGCTAACTACTCTGCCATCCATCCATCCTGCACGGATCCAGCCGTACCTGCACATACCTCTGGCGGATCCCTCTACCACTAGCAGGTGTACTCAGGGGCTGCGACCTGGTCTCAGTCCTGCGCCAAGTCCATCCCCACCATCAGGGGCTCTGGTGAAAAGGCAGACTGGGGCTTAGACTCCGCGCCCTGGGGAATCCTGCCCTGAGGACTGCTAGAGGTACCACCAGGCAGTCGTTACAGAACCCTACGGCCGGCCTGACCATTCCACCTCTCCAGCCCTGACTACGCCTGTGTTCCTGCACCTCCTAAGATTAGTGGAAGGTTAGTTTGTTCACTGTGCATTTATTTATATGTATATATATATATATCTGGGTGGCTAATAATAACCTGTATTGTATTGTACCTGAGACCTGCGTTTCCCTGTGTCAGTCCACACCTTTCTTTCCTTGATTCCTGACAGTTGGGGACTTTCACAAGGAGTGGACTGAGGCTGGAGTCAGTGCATCAAGAGCCACCACACACAGACGGATCCTGGACATGAGCTTCAAATGTCATATTCCTCTTGTCAAGCTGCTCCTGAACAACAAACAACGTCAGAAGTGTCTTACCTGGGCTAAAGAAAAACAAACCTGGTCTGTTGCTCAGTGGTCCAAAGTCCTCTTTTCTGATGAGAGCAACTTTTGCATCTCATTTGGAAACCAAGGACCCAGAGTATGGAGGAAGAATGGAGAGGCACACACTGCAAGATGCTTGAAGTCCAGTGTGAAGTTTCCACAGTCTGTGTTGATTTGGGGAGCCATGTCATCTGCTGGCGTTGGTCCACTGTGCTTCATTAAGTCCAGGGTCAACGCAGCCATCTACCAGGAGATTTTGGAGCACTTCATGCTTCCTTCCGCAGGCGAGCTTTATGGGGATGCTGACTTCATTTTCCAGCAGGACTTGGCACCGCCCACACTGCCAAAAGCACCAAAACCTGGTTCAATGACTGTGGGATTACTGTGCTTGATTGGCCAGCAAACTCACCTGACCTGAACCCCATAGAGAATCTATGGGGCATTGCCAAGAGAAAGATGAGAGACATGAGACCGAACAATGCAGAAGAGATGAAGGCCGCTATTGAAGCATCCTGGTCTTCCATAACACCTCAGCAGTGCCACAGGCTGATAGCTTCCATGCCACGCCGCATTGAGGCAGTAATTGCTGCAAAAGATGACCAAACCAAGTACTGAGTACATATGCATGCTTATACTTTTCAGAGGTCTGATATTGTTCTATGTACAATCCTTGTTTTATTGATTGCATGTAATATTCTAATTTTCTGAGATTGTGGATTTGGGGTTTTCATGAGCTGTAAGCCATAATCATCACAATTACGACAAATCACAGCTTGAACTATCTTGCTTTGCATGTAATGAGTCTATCTCATATATTAGTTTCACCTTTTAAGTTGCATTACTGAAATAAATGAACTTTTACACAATATTCTAATTTTTCGAGTTTCACCTGCAGACCTAGGTCCTTCAGATCAAAGGATGTCAGATGGTAGGGTTCATCAAAAACCATACAAAATTCAGCTGACTTCCGGTTCCGGCGCTGATGCTGTGAGGAGGTGAGACCCGCGGCTCCCGGGATCCCCGCATATAAAGCCGGCATTCTGCGCAGGGGACTCCTGTCAGCTGCTTCAGGAGCTCCCCACTGGCCCCCCCGCACGATCCTCGGTACCTTCGGCATGGAGCGATTCCTCCTGCCGAATCCACAGGGCTCAGGTCACACCACGAGGGGAGAGGGATGCGGCTCTCCCCCTCCTGCAGCCAAGATGGCCGCCGCCCATAGCATATCAATGGACACAGGCACAGAGGCTGCAATAAACGCTGGTGCAGATGTACACACCCTCCCTGCACACAGTAATAATGTTATACCAGCCCTGACCTCTACTCCTGGCACCTGTAGTCCCACAGACATGTATGACCAGATTGCACAAGCAGTTGCTGCCATTCTACTGCCCACAATCACACAAGCCGTGGATCATGCAGTGGCCACAGGCATTGAACAGATCAGAAAAGACATAGGTGATCATAGTAAACGTTTAACTGAAGTGGAACAGCGTCTGTCAGATTTGGAGGACGATGTTCACTCGCTGCGCTCAGGTGCACTTCAAACCAATCGTACGCACCAATCCATCCTGGACAAGCTGGATGATTTAGAAAATCGCTCACGCAGAAATAATCTGCGCATAGTGGGCCTTCCAGAATCATTTTCAACCGGGGTGCTTCCAGAATTATGCTCCACACGTATACCCTCAGCTCTAGGTCTAACCACTTTGTGTCAGGTCGAGAGAGCTCATCGCCTGGGGCCGCCTTCCAATGACCGCCGTACACCGCGATCCGTGATAGTCAAGTATCTCAACTACGCTGATCGAGTGGCTATTCTTAATTCTTTCCGCAATTCTCGATCCCTACAAGTAGACGGTCACAAATTACTCCTTTTTGCCGACTACTCGCAAGAAGTATCCCGCAAACGTAAGGCCTTTCAGGAAATATGTGCCACGCTCCACCAAAGGGGCTACAAATTCACCCTGGCTTATCCGGCTACTCTCCGCTTTACTACACCTTCGGGTGATACAAAGTCTTTCATCCACCCTGAAGAAGCCGCTCAATATCTACAAGATTCTTTGATGGCTACGGATGATGTGCCGTCTCCTCACCCTCGCAACTCGGGCCCTAGGGATCAGCGAAGCCCTCGCAAAGATCCACCGAAACGCCCACGTACTAACTTTGCTCCCTCTAAATCTCGCCAATCCTGAGCTGGCGCACTCTCTCAGGCGCTATACGGTTTACCACACGAATTGGATCACCTGCCTTGTTTAACTGAATTTAAGTTTCTCGTGCCTTTAGCTATTATCTTCAGTTCACAGATAGCTATACCAGTAGTTAGAAAGCAATAATTTAGTTGGTCTTGTGGTACTTTCCTCTCATTTTGCTTGATAGCATATACATATACTGACTGTGTCATCCCTTCTCTGTGCCTTGCCTCGACCACAGTTCCGCTCTGGTCATTCGATTTGTTGAGCCTCTTCTCCCTTTGGCGATGCCATTTAGGCAAGGGGGTCATGCTCCCCTGCCCTCTCAACAACTCCAATGAGTCACTGCTGCAGATCACTACTCTGCTATTTCCCGGACACGCTGGTCGCAGTACAGGGACAGCATGCAGATTTATGTGAAGTCCAATACACTGTTATGGTTTTTTGTTTGTTTTGCTCTTCTGATAGGCCCCAGTTGGGCCACCATGTTCCACTCTCTCTCTCCCTTCTTCTGCTCTCCTTCCTTACATTTTTCTGGAGAATCACCCCTTCCTTGGGAGTCGACCATACTTCATCAGAGATTGGGCGGTAATGGGCGGATAGCTGGCTCCACCCTTCAAAACTGTAAGTCCATTACCTTTGTATTCACCTCATATCATGTGACCTAATGATTCGTATTTATTCTTGGAATGTCAAGGGCTTAAGATCACCTCATAAACGAATGGCTATTCTCCGTCATCTTCGCCGACTTAGAGCAGATGTAGCATTACTCCAAGAAACACATTTAGGCCAATCTGACTTTGTTCGTATGAAGAAACTTTGGGTAGGACACGTTATAGGTTCTCCCTCACTCAATAATAAAGCGGGTGTGCTCATTCTGATTCACAAAAAGCTCGCACCTGACATAATCTCGGTAAACACTGATGAGGCAGGCAGATTCCTAGCGGTACACCTCAAAGTAGGTTCTCAATCTTTGGTCCTCACCAATATTTATGCTCCAAACTCACCGTCAAAACAGTTTTTTCAAGACCTGTCCTCAAAGCTGTCCGCCTACATACATCTACCTTTAGTGGTCGGAGGGGACTTCAACTCACTTATGAATGCCTATGAAGATAAGTCAAAATCACTAGAACACAATCACCGCCCACTTGCGGAGTCCCAATCCACACCCACACTACTGTCTACATTTGCGGAAGCAATGCAACTAACAGACATTTGGCGTTTAGCCCACCCAGATGGGAAGGAATTCACCTTCTTTTCTCCGGTACACCATTCGCTTTCCCGAATAGACTATTTTTTTTGCAATTCTATTGCTTTGCAATACGCATCTTCCTCAGATATACATGACATAGTTATTTCGGACCATTCTCCCATATCCATAACCCTCAACTATCTCCACAACACACAATCTCACAAGACGTGGCGCTTTCCTTCTTTCTTAGCAAATAACCAGGAGGTGTTACGTCAACTCCAAGATACTTGGGCAGACTTCCAGATCACCAATGCAGCTCACTTATCCAATCCTAACCTATTTTGGGACGCAGGAAAGGCGGTTTTACGTGGTAAAATCATCGCCTTTACATCTGCATATAAGAAAAAGGTCGCTCTAAAATACACAGAAGCTAGTAACCGACTCCGACAGACGCAAAAAAATTTGGCTGACTCCAACACACATGAACACAGGAAAGCTTGGCTAGAGGCAAAACACCAATTTGAAACATGGGCAACAGCACAAGAATCCATGCACCAATCACATCTCGACTTACAGTATCATAAATTTGGCAACAAGCCGGGCAGACTCCTGGCTCGCTTGTGCCGTAAACCGTTTACTCCTACACAATTTACCTCCCTCAAAGACTCTCAGGGTATATTGAAACACTCCCCTGAAGAAATTGTTTCCATATTGGAAAGTTTCTACACTAAACTATATGGCCCCGACCCTATTGACCAATCAAAGGCTTTGTCTTTTCTAGACGGCATTGCTCTTCCTCAAATCGATCTCGCAGCACTTCAATCTCTTAATGCTCCTATATCTCAATCCGATATTCAATCCGCTATAAAAACTCTAGCTAATGGTAAAGCCCCTGGCCCAGACGGGTACACTTCTGAGTTCTATAAACTCATGGCTACAACCCTTTCTCCTACCCTGCAATCAGTTTACTGCTCTATACAAGAAGGGGGTGCCTATCTTCCGTCTGCATTTCAGGCACATATAAAATTGATAGCAAAGAAAGACAAAGATCCGTCTGACCCAGGTTCCTATAGGCCGATCTCCCTTCTAAATTTAGATGCCAAAATTCTATCGAAAATTATCGCAAATCGTTTGGCTGTTGTTTTACCTTCCATCATTCATCCCTCCCAAGCGGGCTTCATACAAGGACGCTCTGCTGCCTCAAACATCCGCAAAGTACTAGCAGTGTTAAATCATGCTAAAATCAATCCTCACCTAGATCTAGCGATAATCTCTCTTGATGCTGAAAAGGCCTTCGATAATGTTAACTTTCAGTGGCTGCAGATGGTCTTACATAGATTTGGCTTCTCAGGCCCTTTCACTCATGTAGTCCAAGCTATGTACTCAGCTCCTACAGCGCAGGTGGTTGCTGCAGGACACCTATCTACCCCTATTAAACTGCATAAAGGAACAAGACAAGGGTGCCCCTTATCCCCCTTGCTCTTCAATTTGGCCCTAGAACCCTTAGCCCGCTTCCTTCTGTTCCACTCACAGCTGCACGGAGTCCAAATAGCTCAACAAGATCTACGTTTAGCCTTGTTTGCCGATGACATCTTAATTTTCACTGCCGACCCGACTCACGATTTGCCTTATATACAGGATATTTTCACAGCCTTCAGGCACTGTTCGGGTCTTCGTATTAACTTCACGAAAAGCGAAGTCCTTCCCTTATTCCATGCACGCACTCCCTCATGGGCTCATAATCCTCATTTCAAAATTGCTCCTCATCATATTACATATTTAGGAATCAAAATTGGAAAAATGGCCTCTTCCCTCTACTCGCTCAATTTTTCACCAACAATTCAAAAAATTATAGGCGAACTAGAGGTATGGAAAGAGTTACCATTGTCACTTGTAGGGAGAGCCCACCTCTTCAAGATGGTGAGCTTCCCAAAATTGTTATACCCTCTTCAGACCATCCCTCTACTACTTAAGCATACGGACATTCTTAGACTAAACAAAGCGCTCTCTACTTTTATTTGGAAAGGACGTCGGTCACGCATTGCCCTGCATAAGCTATATCTGCCTAGATGTGAGGGGGGAATTGGTCTTCCAAATATCAGAGTATATAATCTCTCCTGCATCTTACGGGTGTGTATAGATTGGCTGACCAAATCCTCCAACTATTCTAATCTGCAAATAGAATCTGCCATGGCCCATCCTTTCGATCTTGCAGCCCTTTTACATTCCAACCCTAACTCACTCCCTCCACACTTAAAATATAATCCACTCATCCGTGATACCCTTATCACATGGAGGGAGATCAGACGTAAATTAGGCGTATCCCCATGGGTTTCCCGTTTCCTCCCCATACATCATAATCCTGCTTTTTCTGTCCCTCAACAACACGCAGCTTATGATCTATGGTTGGAAAGGGACCTCAAACTAGTTAGCCAATTATACGATACGGCCTCTGGCTTTCCTTTATCTTTTTCTCAGATTTCAACTTCTTTCAATCTACCGCCTCATCATTTTCTGTATGTTTTGCAAGTTTGTAATTATGTGAACAAAATAACATTGGATAAATCCAGTCGCTTCCGTTCCTCGTTCATAGATATCTTAGTTAGAAATCGGAAATACAAGATATCCCATATTTATGGACCATTAAACCTACACTATGTACAACCTCTAGAGGCCTCCACTCCTACTTCTCCTTGGATCAGAGACTTTGACAATACACTCTCAATGGATCAAATCCTCACTGGTTTCAACAATACCTGTGCCTTCAACTCCAATGAGTTCTGGCGGGAGCAACAATTAAAGTTAATTCACCATGCCTATATGCCATGCCTATATGTCCGTGGGAATCCCTCGGTCTCTACTTGCCCTTTGTGTGGGCACTATAAACCTTCGCTAAAACACAGATTTTGGGATTGCCAACTAATATCTACTTTTTGGTCCCAACTACTCAGCTATATCGCCTTCATCACTTCTCTACAACTACCAAGGGACCCTTTACCTCTTCTCTTCGGCAACTTGGAATCAGTCTTCACAGGGGCTCATCCACTTCAGCTTGCCATTCTCCGAGCTACAAAACCGTGGCTGTCCTCTTGCCTGATGGTCGCGAGGAGAGCCATATTGAAAAAGTGGGTCTCCAACAGTCCTCCTAATATCTCGGATGTCAAGTCAGCTCTTAATGCACTTCTTCGTCTGGACCAGCTTAACTTCCTCACCTCATCCCTCCAACACAGTGAGGATCAATATAATCGAAAATGGAGACTCTATGTTCAAAAATCCTTTCCAACCACAGAGCTTCAGTCTTTCCTTCATGGCTCTTCTGTGATGCCCCAATCTGGAAACATGATCCAGTAAACCCGGACTTATTGTTTTGATTTATGAGGATTTAAGGTGTGCATGACTATATCTAAAACATTTATTATACTCGTTTGTTGCTGCTCTCACACCGCTTCTAGGCACCCAAGCCACATTTCATTTCATCTACTTCCTTTACCATTTTCTTTATATTTCATCTTCATCGCATAATCTTTTATAACTTCTCCCCCCACCCTTAATCAGCGAGGACTCACAACACGTATATCACTTTTTGTTACAGGGAGTCGCCTCTAGCTCTATTTTTCTCTCAAACCACAGCGCTTAGCTCATTACCAAATATTCTTAACGACTTCTTGGGAGGGGATCCTCTGGCCCGTTCCAACATCATTTTCCCACCTCTTTCTTTTTTTTTTTTTTCTCCATCTTTTTCTCCATCTTTTCTCCATACTAGCTTCCTTCTCAACTTCTTTCTCCTTCTGAATAGATCTACCTATCTCCCTGATCCTTCTTCTTTGATTATCTCCTCTACATACGCTTTTTTTTTTCTACTTCAACATTCATGTCTTACGCTTGACAACTGACATACTCTAAGCACCCCAGTTCTCATTCAAAGTTCAGTGGTATGTCCTAACCTCCTTATCTTTGGATATATATCATAGCTTACCATTACACATTCCCTACACTCTATACTGACTTACAATGCCTCCCATCTTTTGTCTCATTTGCCTTCAGAGTTTCTGTTCAGAGGTTCTAACTGCTGACATATCGTGAATCTTTCTGCTCAGTTTTCTATGCAAAATTTTGTATTGCTCATATTGGTCAATCTAGCAGTACTGTAAAAAAAAAAAAAGGTTACTTTGTTGCCAAGAAGCATCTTTGGAGTGTTTCATCCGTTGAGTTTATGTAAATTGAAAAATTCAAATAAAGCTTTGTTTAAAAAAAAACCATACAAAATTCAATGTGTGGCCAGTTCAAGTCTTTTTTAAATAGGAACTTTACTCCTCCATATATTTTTTTTTCTTTCTTTCCCCACTTACCTTGTTCGCTGAGTTGTCGTCCAAAAAATACTCACACTCCCAGCGAATGAAATCCAGTTTTTTCCTGCTGTGACTTCCCAATCCCCTGCTGTGTGTAAGGATCTGTGCCACCAACTTTTTTCTGATGTCATCAGGAGCTGGATTTTTCTTCATGGTTAAGCCAACAGGTTTGATGACATGCCACCAGGTCTGCCCCCCTATGGCTGCTTTGTTGAGCCATTTGGATATGTACTGGGGATACACCAGGAGGCATAATACTCAGACCACCAGATATTGCATTGTTGCTCTGCAGTACCTCTCGTTTCATTGCTGCTCACATGGTCCTGCACCACCATCTTCCTTTCTACACCATCAGGGGATCATTCCAGTTTCTTGCAGGTTCTTCCAGGTTCTTGCAGGCAGCATCTTGATGATGCACCGTGGTTAGATTTTCCAATTTACACTATTGGCCCCATTAACTTCAATGCAATTTGAGGTTGCAAATTCGAGTTCAGCTTTTTTATTTGCTAAATTTAGGCCAAGCTCGACAGATTTGCTTATCATTAACCACTTGCAGGTTAAACAGGCCATCGTCCCATGGGTGAAAGGAGCAGTATGAAAGAAAATACTGTATATGCAGCAATAGGGTATATCATGTGTGTGAACCTGTTGCTTTGCCATGTAAAGCAAAAGTGAACTTTTGAGGAACTAAACTCTAGTAGCTGTGGCCAAAATAAGGGCAAGCAAGGGGCAAAGGACTAGTCACTAGTATTGCCTGTGGGTTCCCTGCAACGTATCTTGTTCCCATCACTGACTTGTCATGTTTTATTCCACCCTGTGTGAAGGTGGCTATCTTGGTGAAGTAGCAGGTCTTTGCTTCCTCATGTCAGGCTCCCCCCCTCCGCCCCATCCTTCATGCCTCATCCCTCGCTCTGTTACTTGTCAGGAGTAATTCAGGACAAAAAGTATATTTTTTAGGTTTCTGCTTAGGCACGAATACCATTTCTAGATTTTTCCTATAACAAATCTTCACTTTTTGAGTTCAGGTCCACTTTGATATTCAAGAGAACTATTACATTTTGATCTAATATTTTCAGTGTTGAAAAGGTGTTTTACTTTAAAAATATTTTCTGCTTTTTCACTATATTGGAGTTCTTCTTTAAAAAGCCAGTCCACTTTTAAGCATACAAATTGTTGAGATATCTTGATAAGGAGGGGAAATCTTTCATCTTATCAAGTCTATGAATTTCATTTTTTTCTCTCTCCGGACTCTTACAACAACACTCCACTCTATGCAATTTTAATTTTTTTTTTCTCCCTGCTGCTGATATCCAGCTTCAGAGGCCGCTCAAGAAGGCTGCGTCGTGGTACAGTCAAACCACCTTGATCATGGACGGCAAAATGCAGAGAGGGAAAAAAAACAAATTCCATCAAATTTAAGACATAAATATGATGATGTCCTAAAATTAAATTGGTGAGCGCAGAGCTTGAAGCTGAAAGCTTTTTATTCTTTTGAACTATTACAGAACGTAATATTATTCTCCGGGAATTCTGTGAACCTTGCAGTGGATCAAAGAGTTTCCGCGGTTGCGATGGAAAGTATTTTGTTATAAACTAGGTGAATATCAATGTGCTAGATACTGCGTTTGTTTTTTACCGAATGAAAGTTTGGTGTGGCGTATGCTTCATCACTGGAAATACAATTCAAGTATTTAAAACTAGAGGGCTTATTTACAATTGTAGAAGCTTTTTTTTATTTTACCATTTTCATCTATTTGGGAAAAAAGTAAGCTATTTATAGCTGGTATTTCATTTCTTTGTTACCTCATTAGTGTTATAATTACTAGGGATAATCAACATTAGAGTCTTAATCTGTCAAAAATTCTTGAGAATTTGGCAAAATTTCTCTATTTTGACTTAAGGAATTGGAATCAATTGGGAAGGCAAAAGTATAGATTTGTACAGTTTTGGATGTTGCCTATTTATGAACATTTTTCACCTGTTTGAATCTGTAATGCTTTTACCTTTTATTTCCACTTATGACCTGCATCATAAAACCAACAGAGCAAAGCTGCAGAAGGAAGGTTACACAAGTGACTTTTTTTCTTTAATTCTGTGTTTTGCTATTTTTTATGCTTGCCTTGTGGTACCTGTTCCTTTGCAAATTTTTTTTTCTTTTAATTTGATTTGGCTGGGAGCAGTGATCTAATAATCACTGACATTTACAATGGAAAATGGTTTTTAAATTGCTGGCAAATGGCAATTCTCTTCTGGCTTCTATTAAAGAAAAAAAACACACACAGACCCCTCTAAAGGTCCCCTAAAATATTTGGGGGAACTTTGGAGGGGGTCTGTGAGCCGTTTTTAAAAATGTGAAATCTTATTTTCCAGAAATTTAAACTTTATTATTTTTCTTTGTAAATGTCACTTTAGCTGTAGCACATCCTCCTGTAAGAATGAAAAAAGATTTGTGCAGATTCCCCTCCTAAAATGCATGCCAGACCATTAGGGTTTGATATGGATTTTAAGGGATCCTCATGCAAAAAAAAAACAACAAATGTGTGAAGTCCCCCTAAAAACCTATACTAGATCCCTAATTTGTGCATCCCCTTCTGAGCCATACCGGGCCACAAGCCTTCAACAAGAAAGGGGGGGCTTGTTGATGAGGACAAGGATCTCCTCCCCACAACCCTGGCCTGGTGGTTGTGGGGGTCTTCAGCGGGGGGCTTATCAGCTTATCAACATCTTATGTAACCTGGAAATATGGACGCCAAAACACTGGACAAGTCCTTTATTAAAAAATTTTTTTAAAAGTTCTTCATTGTAAACCCAATGTCAATCACGATGACCGCCACCAGCCGGCTCGCCGAAACAAAAAATCTGGTGGAGCCAAACATGACCGATCTTGATGGTATTGATTTCTACAAGAGAGCTCCCAGAGCTGTCATCAGCTATAAAAGGGAAGATTAACATGTAAGCAATATGCTGGTAACTGCTGCCTTTGTTAGGAATGCAGCAAGTGACAGTACATGTTACTTCCTCACCAACCAATGACAGGGTGAAGCTGCTTCTACCAAACAATGGGCGAAACAGGTTTGGGCGTTCCAACAAATGCCAGAATAGTCAAAGTTTGATTCGAGCCTACGATCAAACCAATTAATAGGATCATTCCTAATGTAGACATGCAACCATCACACCTACTTATATGCCCAAAGGTATGTGGACCACTCTCCAAATTATTGAGTTCAGATGCTTCCACTGAAAAGTTCTGTAAATGTTACAGCATACAAAGACATTTTAGACAAATGTGTGCTTCCAACCTTGTGGCGAGAGTCTGAGAAAGATTTTCTGTTCCAGCATGTGTCCTGTGCACAAAGTCAGCTCCAAAAAGACATGGGGGTTGATTTACTAAAACTGGAGTATGCAAAATCTGGGGTAACTCTACATATAAACCAATCAGCTTTCAGGTTTTATTGCCAAATCTTATTTGAACAAGCTGAAGTTAGAAGCTGGTTGGCTACCATGCACAGCTGCACCAGATTTTGTACTCTCCGGTTTTAATACATGACCCCCATGTTTTAAATAGTTATGTGTGGAGGAACTCTAGTGGCCCTGACCTCAAGCACTATAGAATACATTCAGGTAAAAGGAAATGTCAATTGTGAGCCAGGTCTTCTCATCCAGCATTAGAATCTGCCCTCACAAATGGCTGAATGAGCACAAATACCCACATTTATTTATTTATTATTATTTAATAATTTCAGGTACTTATATAGAGCCATCAATTTACACAGTGCTTTACATATATATTGTGCATGCACATCAGTCCCTAACCCTCAAGGGGTGTACAATCTAAGGTCACTAACTCACATTCATACATACACATACTAGGGACAATTTAGACAGCATCCAATTCACCTACCAGCATGTCTTTGGAGCGTGGGAGGAAACCGGAAAACCCAGAGGAAACCTACGCAGGCACAGGGAGAATATGCAAACTCCAGGCAGGTGGTGCTGTGGTTGGGATTCGAACCAACAACCCGAGTACTGCCAGGCGGAAGTGCTAACCATTTAGCCACTGTGCTGCCCATTTAGAAGAGAGTGTGACTACTCCAAGACCACAACATATACTCCGGCTCTGAGCTTGTTCACACTCTGGGGTTGATTTACTAAGGACAAATAAGCTGTTCACTTTGCATGGGAAGTTGCACTTTTACAAAAAAAATTGCCCCAGTGCGTAATGAATATGTTTGCAAAGAATACCAAATCATATGCACGATAATAAATTGCATTTTTGTTTGCACATGATTGGGCGATGGAAGTCAGCAGATCTTCATTTCAGTCACTAAGCTCTTGAGCTCTTTTGTAATGCAAGCGTCTGCTGATTTAAAGTCCTAGGTTTTATTTCCGCTAGTGCTGTATCCCAGCAAATAACAACTTGACTCCAGAAATCACAGTCCATAAGGGTTGCCTTTTTTAAGTTTATTGCAGCAATAACTTAGATTGGGTTCAGGGAACTGTTGGATACTCCACATTACTAACAGGAACAATTAGGACACTCTTCCTTGTAGTAGCTCTATGGAACAGTCCCATACACAGTGGGACAGCAGGTGGTCAGTTCCGAGGCACCGTGGCAATGAGCCAGGCTAGGCAAGCCTTATACTTTGAGCAGCAGGGGTGATAAAAGCAAACAGTCACTGAAATGCTTTCCCTCTTTGGGCCAGAATTTGCAGTGTCTTTCTAGCTTGGGCATGTTACTCTCTCATGTTACTGTCTGATTCCAGCAGATATGCTCCCCCCTGTGAATTTCCAAGGCAGGTCTTCAGAGGAACCCTTCTTTAATACCTAAAAGGGTTTGTGCTTTAGCAGGCCCTCTCAGTTTGGGTGGGATCCTGAGGAGCAGGCTAGACCTTCAGCAGTACAGTTATGAAGGCAGGCAGCCCTTTCTGCCTGGGAACATCTTCTTCTGGACAAGAACCCCGGCCAATTGGGTTCCAGACCATTTATGCATTCCCCAGTCACCATCTGGACTCACCTCTCCAGGGATTGGGGCTGCATAACTATTCAGGCTGCCCATCTGACTCTCCCACCAACTATCTTCTGGAAAACTCCAGAAAACATGGGGCAGCAGGCAAACCAACAGCTTGTAGAACCCAGAGTTACAAATTCTGTTCTGCTGATTACAGGAGAGCCGAAAGAGAAATAAATTTTCCTTATGAAAAAACCTAGCACCCTAGCAGAAGAAGGGTGCTATACTTGCAAAGTGCAACTTCCCCTGTAAAAGAGAACAGCATATTTACCTTTAGCAAATCAACTTCCCTGTAGGAAATCTCGGAGGATGAAACAGCTGAACTCCAATATTTTGTCCAACTTTATTGAACCCAAAACAGCGAATTGCAGTCCTGCCTAGGATCGTCCCATTCTAGCGTGTTTCACCCTTGTTTGGGCTTAGGCTCAGCGATATCATTTTAGGAGTTACACTACATATATTTTAAAAAAAACATAAGATAATATTCACATCAATGCCACAAAAGTGGCATACAAAACATATATTGAAAATTTGAAGGGCATAGCCGTACGCTCAATACCTCGTTTGATTTTTCATCCTAAAACCCAACATACATTAATAATAGCTACCTATATTTTTGAATTTAACGCTTTTTTTTCTACAAAAACATTTCGATTTTTAACTAAAGCCTCCCTTCTGAACTCAGGGGAAGAACACAAATAATACAACCTATTTTTATTTAGTACACAGCCAGCGAGCACTAAGGTCTGCAGCCCCCGAGAGCCGCTTTGTCCTACGGCTGATGTTGTAACATTCCAGGTAAGGTTAGTGTAAAGTTTTGCAAAGGGAATATTAGATTTCAGGAAGTACAGTGCGCATCGATGTAGATCAATTCTATTGATACCTTGGAGAAACAGCGGTAGAAATTTAAAAATAAAAGACAACTAAGGAGCAGAAACAAAGAGGTAGAAAATCCCCCTCAAGCCTTGCATGGCTTTCATAGATTAAGTCTAAACAAAAAAAAAAAAAAGAGGGAGAGAGAGAGAGAACAAAACTTTGTAGTTCTCAAACATACAAAGCAAACAGGCTTGTGTGATTGATAGCGAGACGCGGATTTACTGCGCTGAATGCTGGAGAGCAGATTCTGAAAATTCTCACTGTAATTGCTTAAGTCCCATTACTTTTCTGTATCACATTTCAATAAATCTGTAAATCTCTTAGGTAGGCGTATATGTGTTTTTATTTTAATTTCACCCAAGGAAACCTCTGGGATCATTCTCGGCTAAAGAGAAAAGCCAGTTTTGCTGAGATTAAAAAAATAACATCCCCTCCAGGTCAGCTAGGTCCGTAGAAAGGATATGAGCAACCTTTGTTTAAAAGCCTTACCTGCTGTTCTTGTGTTGATATGGAGACAGGCCATTGAAGTGCCCTTGCTGAAACCTTTTAAAAATGACGATGGAAGTATTGGCTTTAATTATTGCTCAACCCCAGTTGGACCTTTGCTATCAATTTAAACATTGAGGCTGGGTTCACACATATGCGGTGCAGTATATCGCATGTGATTCGCACAGGAACCACATCGCATTCCTGTGCAAATCACTTGCGAATTGTGTGCGGTGTGATTGGAGCCATACATTTTGTATGGCTAAAATCTCACCACATCCGCACCAAAAAGGCGCAGGACCCTTTTATTGCTCCGCACTAGAATCAGATATGCATGAGTAATCACACCCATGCGATTCGATTATGTACATAGCACCGTGTTTTGCAGACCAATTTCGGGGTGTTGTTAATTTAACATACACACCCGCAGCAGTTCTCATGAACAGGCTGCAATTCTGATGCGGTGCGGAATTTGCACAGAAAATGCTGCAAATTCTGCACCGCATCAGTGTGAACCCGGGCTCAAACATCAAAAAAAAAAAGATGAAATTCTTGTTGCATTATATTCAAGGATATCGCCAGTGATGCCATACATCTGGGAAAGTCGGCTTTGTGCAAACTTCAATGTCTTTGTTCAGACTTTATGAAGAGGCAGCTTTGGGCAGACATCTGGAAGAGTGTCGTTGTGCATGCTTCTGGGAGAGTCAACTTTGTGCAGACCTCTAGGGCAGTCAGCTTTAGTCACAAAAAGAAGGAACTCATGGTGCATTAAATCCAAGAGCATCACTAGTGATGCCATAATTTTGGGAAAGTCAGCTTTCTCAGGCTTCTGATAGAGGGTCTGTGATCACACTCTATGGAGAGTCAGCCTTGTGCAAACTTCTTCAAGACTGTCCTTGTCCAGACTTTTGGGAGAGTCAGTATTGTGCAGATTTCTAGAGGAGTCAACTTTAGCCACACTTTTAGGAGAGTCAGTTTTAGGTTCACTTCTGGTTTCTTTTTCACAAAATTAAAGCACACACAACTAGGCACACAGCATTTTCTTCACTCTTCCACAGGAAGGAACAGTCTAGGCGTGTCTTTTTAGGGTTTTCATTGGAACATTGAACTTGGATGGGGTGGGGGAAACATGGGATACCCCAAAACTGATGAATGGAGCACTTTGAAGACTCCTTATCTATCTTGCTAAACTGTACAAAAATGTCCCACAGAATTTCTATTGCTGACAGTAGCTATGACTTCTCCTAGAGACCAAAAGTAACACGCAGCCACTAACCTTCCCATACTTGGGTTATTCACTCACACCACCACATGATCGTCAGTTTCCTCCTTCTTTTATCCACCAGATAAGGGAGACTCAGACTCTCACCACCACAGGACAGCTGGACACGTTCCCCAACTTTCTCCTGGCCCTCTCCAGTAAGCTTCTCCAGACCAAAACTGATTCCAGGAATAAGCTTGTGAATAGGCCCCCCAAGTTAATACTTAGCTGGGACCTCAATGTTTTCTTAGTGACACCTTCAGGCTTCCTGCCCCAGAGACAGAGCACAGGGGTCTCGTCCAGCAGGACTGGACCCAGGAACTCTGCTGCTCTGCCCTAGGCCCCAGACTATTTATAGGCTCTCCAACCACCTACTGGGTACACCTTCCCAGGAATTAGCTGGAGTCCCCTAAATATCCAGGCTGCTTACTCTGTTCTTCCTCCCACTATAATGTTAGAATGCTCTAGAACACAGGGGGAAATAATCAGAGCAGCACCCTTTAAGACACCGAGCAGGCCTGAATAATCAACCCCGGTTCCACTGACTACACAGAAGCCAACTAAATTTACCAAGCAACCTACACTAATCTACATTTCTTTGTGTATCATAGTCTAGGAGAGTCTGCTTTATTTACACTTCTAGGAGAGTCAGTTTTATGCAGACTTTTAGAAGAGCCAGCTTTATTCACAGTTCTAGGAGAGTCAGTTCATTCAAACCTTTAGGAGTCAGCTTTATTGACACTTTTAAAAGATTGCACATAATCTGTAACCAAACAAAGTATATAGATCTGGGAGTGAGGGGGTGGCCATAAGATACACTATACTGTATGTAGAACACCAAAGTCCTAAGACTGTCCCATTTAGTTGGAGTCTGAGATCAAGAACAGCATAGAGTCACTTTTTTTGCGTATCTAGCCATGGCCCCCACACTTTATAGAATTTCTGCGGACATCCCCTGGTTTCATATGTTAGTTTATATAATGATAAAAGTCTGATTAATAACCCTAGATGCAAGACTATCGTTTTCCCGGCATAATAAAATAACAAACGCAGAAAGTATTTGGTTTTAGTGGAGGTATCCAGTTCCTCAAATATACCAAGAAGACACCATTTAGGGCAGCAAACATTAAGGAGGTAAAACGTGTCAGCTATGAACACAGTTAGTAAATAAAATAGGGTTTTGTGGATGTATTTTTATGTTAATTCAATAAACTGTGTAATTTTATATATATTTTTGTCTGTGTGTAAAGAAACAAGACTGTGTACCTTGAGGTATATTCAAAGTCCCCCAATACCCTATTTTATTTACTTACATATATGGGATAATATCCCAGAGGTTCCTATTCTTAACTTACTATACAGACCACTCCTCCTTTTACACATTTGTATGAACGCAGTTACTTGTGACCAGAATGGGTGGATCTTATCACAACTCCAGACCATATGTATGAAGTCCCCCCTTTCTTACTTACACTTGTGACAGGTGGGGGCAAGTCTCCTACCCATATAGAACAAACGAGCCAGTGTGTAATACACCCTATGTAAACAGCGGAGTTTATAAAGTTTATCCCTGGCCGAGATAACCGTACTGGAATGGAAGCAAATAATTCTTGCCAGTTTTCTGGTGTAAGATCTGGTATGTCCTTCAGCCATCTATTTTGCATTGGAGAAAGCAATATGGAGTGCCTGTCTGTTAGCAAAGCATAATATGAGGAAATAAGACCCATGTGATCAGAGCGCAGGAGGGCGCACCCAAGCCTTGTATTAGTAAGGAGTACATTTCTTAAACCCAATTGGGCTCTTGCGACGTGCCGAAGCTGCTTATAGTAGAATGACCAGTGCTACTGGACATTCATTTCATGGCGGAGTTGCCCAAAAGACATGAGCGCGCCGTCGTCATATAGTTGGTGTAAACACACTAGTCCCTGTTTTGCCCATAACATACCACATGGGAGTGAACAGAAATAGTACAATCTTGGGTTGCGTCAAAGTGGTTGAAAGGTGATTATTAGAGATGAGCGAATTATTAAAAAATTTGATTCGGCTGATTCGGCGAATTCGCGGAATAAATTCGATTCGAGTCGAATATATTCGCTGCGAATTTAACTTATAAAAAGGGTGTTTCTAGGCTTCAGAGAGCCTTTATATTAGTGCAGAACACTGTACCTTTAATTTAAATGCCCTTGGAGTCTGCTGGGGAAGAGAAATAATACTGTCAGTCAGTATGACATGCAGATGAGTGCCGTCGATCTTAGAATCACCGCACACTTCACTCATTTGGGCAGTCACGGGGCCAAAACCAGAGTGTGGAGCCACAGTGTGGCGGTGGAGGCAGCAGCAATTGGAGGCCATACAGCACCCTATGAAAAAATGGAACCCACCAGCAGTGTGAGGAGACCTGAAAGTGGCACATGGCAGAGTGTGGCGATGGAGACAGCAGCAATTGGAGGCCGTACAGGGACCCATGACACACTCTGGACCTGGCAGCAGCATGAGGAGGCGGTACAGGGGCCCATGACAGATTACGGGCCTGGCAGCAGCATGAGGAGTCGGTACGGGGGCCCATGGCAGATTACGGGCCTGGCAGCAGCAATGGGAGGCCGTACAGGGACCCATGACACACTCTGGACCTGGCAGCAGCATGAGGAGGCGGTACAGGGGCCCATGACAGATTACGGGCCTGGCAGAAGCATGAGGAGTTGGTACGGGGGCCCATGGCAGATTACGGGCCTGGCAGCAGCAATGGGAGGCCATACAGCACCCTATGACAAAATGGAACCCACCAGCAGTGTGAGGAGACCTGAAAGTGGCACATGGCAGAGTGTGGCGATGGAGACAGCAGCAATGGGAGGCCGTACAGGGACCCATGACACACTCTGGACCTGGCAGCAGCATGAGTAGGCGGTACAGGGGCCCATGACAGATTACGGGCCTGGCAGCAGCATGAGGAGTCGGTACGGGGGCCCATGGCAGATTACGGGCCTGGCAGCAGCAATGGGAGGCCCGTAATCTGCCAGCACCCTATGACAAAATGGAACCCACCAGCAGTGTGAGGAGACCTGAAAGTGGCACATGGCAGAGTGTGGCGATGGAGACAGCAGCAATGGGAGGCCGTACAGGGACCCATGACACACTCTGGACCTGGCAGCAGCATGAGGAGGCGGTACAGGGGCCCATGACAGATTACGGGCCTGGCAGCACTGATTATCACTGATTATCTTCCTCGAAAATATGAAAAGAGTGGGTATAGATACAGAGGGACATATTAAGTATTGTGGTACCCGCAGTTATTAGCAGGGAGCGCCTATACATGAGGTTGGCTTCATATGAAGAGACTATGGCTGCTTCTGAAGCAGTGGCTGCATTATTCATTTGTGGAAACATCCACCAATATATATAAATGAGTTGGGTTGCATAGTATACATGCGGAGATTGGGAAGTGCCATACCTCCTTTATTAGTAGGCAAGTGTAAAGCGGCCAATGACACTCTAGGAGATTTTGGATACCATAATTTATTAGGATGGAATCAATTTCACAAATATGTTCTTAAAAATATACACTGGGGAATTTGCCAATATGTATAAAAATTTTGGGAGAAAGTCCATTTTAAACAAATTCACTCTCCCCATTAGAGAAAATGGAACTTTGACCCATTGAACCGTTTTGGATCAAAACAAGGAGATACAAGAGGCCGAATTAATATCTTAAAACTTTGTAAGTGGTAGTTGAGTCTCAATACCTAAGTATTTGAATTTATATGTGATCTGAAGTGAGCAATCCGGTGGTAAAGTAAAAGAAGTACTCTCATCTATAGGAAAAATATGGGATTTTGGCCAGTTGACCTTGAATTCTGAGAACTGCCCAAATCCCTGAATCAGATGGAGAACTTGTGGCAGGGTATTGTGTGGTTCTGTAAGATACAGCAGCATATTGTCCGCATAAAGCGAGACTCTTTCCTCAAAGGGCATAGGGGATGTCTGTTGGAGCTCTGCTAGCAGTTCCATAGGTAGGACAAATAGAAGGGATGAGAGAGGGCACCCCTGCCTAGTGTCACGGCCTATAGAGAAGGATTCAGAAATATGGACATTAACTCAAATACAAGCTAGGGGCTGAGTATACAGTATACGTATCCATGCAGGGGCGGACTGACCATTTTGAAACTCGGGCACTGCCCGAGGGCCCGGGGTCAGTAGGGGCCCCATGAGATGCCACTGGTACCTTTTCATAGGCTTTTTTGAGTTTGGGCAAGGACACAGGGGCCCCATGATCCCCTATTGCCCGGAGGCCCCATGAGTTGTCAGTGCGCCCCTGTATCCATGTAAGGAAACTTCAACACCATATTTCTGAAGCACTTGAAATAAAAAGGGCCACTCTATGGAATCAAATGCATTATGCGTATCTAAGGATACCAAAGCTCTCGGGTATTCAGATCAGCCTGCATCTGAAGGTTAGTATATAGCCTGCGGAGACTGATATAGGTGCAGCGTCCTGTAATAAACCCCGTCTGATCGGAGTTGACAAGAGAAGCGACCACTGTGTGGTGGCAGGCTAAAATCTTATGGAGTATTTTGAAGTCAGTATTAATTAATGAAATAGGGCGATAGGATTCACAGAGATCAAGGGTTTTATTGGGTTTAGGGATTAATATGATTAATGCTTCTCTCATGGAGGGGGGAACAATCTTGTCTTCTAGCATGGCCTGATAAAGAAAAGTCAATCATGGGACTAGGTATTGTCGGTGAGTAACATACCTTTCAATTGGAAAGCCATCTAGGCTTTTTTTGGAGGTAGAAAGGGCTGCTGCTCACCCCAGTCTTCTTCAGCTTCTTTTGCTGGGGGAGAGCACATGGAATCATCGGGCAGTATTAATTAATGAAATAGGGCGATAGGATTCACAGAGATCAAGGGTTTTATTGGGTTTAGGGATTAATACGATTAATGCTTCTCTCATGAAGGGGGGAAGAATCTTGTCTTTTAGTATGGCCTGATAAAGAAAAGTCAATCATGGGACTAGGTATTGTCGGTGAGTAACATACCTTTCAATTGGAAAGCCATCTAGGCTTTTTTTGAAGGTAGAAAGGGCTGCTGCACTCACCCCAGACTTCTTCAGCTTCTCCTGCTGGGGGAGAGCACATGGAATCATCGGGCAGCCGCCATCTTTGAAGTTTCCAGGGGAGGTCTGAGTTGAACGATCCCCAGCTGGCTGGAGTGCTCCCAGTCTGATCTTCAGATTCAAGAGAGGATCCAAGCTCCATGAGGGCACAGAGCAGGTAAGCTGTCGGCTTGCTGTGAGCTCAGGATGGGCTACACAGGAGCGGTGCTAAGGAGCTCTCACTACGTGCGACCTACATCCCATGCGGCTGGCCACGCCCCTTAAAAACATTCTTTAGTTAGTTTTTGACCATAGTGATGAGAAAATTCAAAGGAGCATAATGGAAATGTTTTCTCAAAGGAACAGTATATGTGGTTTTCATTTGGGAAAGCCCATTCATTCCAAAATAGAATGGTAAAAGCAAACAAAATATTGAAGTACTTTAAAATGAAATTAGTCAAGACATCAAATGTACTGAGAATTTTTGTATGAATGCTCATTCGAAAATCTACTAGCATATGGCAAGCTTAAGCCAATAATAAGACAAAGGAGTATGAGGAAACACTGGTTTGAACTCAAATACTAGGAGATACTAGGAAAAAATATTTTTAAAAATCATGGGAAGGTACTCTTGTCAACCACAAGATGGTTTATATAGAATATCAGTTTTAATAAAACCAAAGTTTCCCCTTATATCCCTTATGTCAGCCATAATAACTTTTTAAAGTTACATTTCTGTCTTGCAACAGACACAACAGTCCGCCATTGTAAGTCTATTTGCTGGAGTTCTGCTTTAATAATGTTTATTAGAAATTTGCAATAAGTATATTTTTAAATATCTTCTTGGCCTTCAGCTCTAACCTATTCAAATACTTACCACAATGATTTGACTTCAGTGGCATTTTTATCATTATTATCAATCAAAACATCTTAAGAATAAATGAGAAGATATACAGTAGGGAAAACTATTTTATATTGGATTATTCAAACAAATTAAAATTTCTGTAGCTGCTAACAATGAAATTGTACAAAGTCGGACATCTCAATGGAAAGGACATCTGTTGTGAACTATAGAATTGAAAGGCTACAGCTGCTACAACACATTTAATATCATTCAAGGACTTTTATATATAACAGTCATGATTCAAATAATTCTTTAATAGAACTGCAATATGGTTATTACCTATTGTTACGCTGATATTTTGTATATGTTTATTGCTTTATTTGTGTTACTATTTCATATTGGAGACTATATGCAAAGTGGGGATA